>NC_133653.1:270639103-270939103 GCF_009905375.1 Apium graveolens | reverse complement strand
ACAGAACTTCCACTAGCATTATCAAAGAGTTGGAGTGTCTCTTCATAACCATAATGCAGTAAGTAGGAACGTACAATTCTGGGGAAACAAACACATAAAAGACAAAGCATAAGCTTTCAGAAACATGTGAATTAGTGAATGTATGGCACGGAGATGGACCTCGATTGCAACTTAAAAGGATGATATTTGTACTTACCTATTACTGGCATTTTGTGGTATAACAATTTTTTCAATTGTCATCTGCTGCTTGGCTCTTTCTTGCTCCTCGTATGCCTAAAGATATGTTATAATAAACAAATCAGAGGAACTACTTCAAGAAAAGCAGATTGTAAACATATATTTTTACATTTATACAGGAACCGCAATAAGCCTAGAACTCTAAAAACTATATCAGTTATGCGTGGAACCTACAATGATTTCTTATTGTGCAGAAAAGTATAGACGTATTGAAATTTTAGAAAAGTACTAGTTCATACCACGTGCACTGCGCAGATTTTTGATGTACATATTATTAATATCTATGTTAATTATGTATTTTATTTTAAATTTATAATTATTTTATTTTAGTTTTATTAAGTAAATGTTTGTATTTGTAAAGAATAGATACTCACTCACTTCATTTTATAATGCTACTTCTAAAATGACAACTTTACCCCTGATGACCAAACCACATTGAGTCATTATGCTAACTATATATAAGATATAATATAATATAGTAGCAGAGTTGGTTTGGACAAGAGCATAAATAAATCAAGTACCCTTTTAGATATAAAAATGCGAAAAGAGCACAACAGTTATCAGCTATCTCAAAAACATAAGGCAAGGTTCTTCAAAACAAGTAAATAGCAATCCAAAGTCACTGTGGTCTAAAATTTATAAGCAATAGTTACATATTTTCAATAAATCTATGAAGCGTTATACATAAGAGCCATTTAATATACAATACAACAAAAAGAAGAAAGTGGCTTTGAGAGAAGATATGAAACAATTACCTTAAGATCGAAGACAAATGGTTCTTTGCCGAAGTTAACCCTCACCCTGCACATCGATATTCAAAAACTTAAGGTCCTTAAAAACTTGACATTCATGTAACTACTACAAATACTTAGGTAAAACATTCAATTTTTAGCCTGTGTAGCCCACTTACAAAAGCACTATGACTAATTTCTAACACCACTTCTCCCAAAATGAGTAATGCTGTCTGCTAAAAATATGAATAATCAGAACTCACTGTTAGTCTGGTACCGTTATGCATGTATTGGACAATTTTTAAACTAACTTTCATTGTATAATTTATTCATCTTTGGATCTTTTTAGAATCACTATGTAAAGAAGCATTAATATTTAAACACTTCTAAATTACCTAGTGGCACTTACTTTAAACTTTGAAGATATATATATATATACACACACACACACACAGCTAACCCAAAAATATAAATTATAAAACTAATATCCTTTTGTATTATAGTAACAACCGGTTTGGCTTTAATTTAAGCAAATTGAATCCTTCATCTGACAGAAATTCCACACAATTGTGTAATTTATCCTTGAACACTATTAAAACTCATTTAAGTTGAGTCAAGAGTGCTTAAAAAATGGAAGGAGATAAGAATCAATATACTATTGTTTAAAAATAAGGGCAGACAAACATTGAGGAACAGAGGAAGAAGGCACGACATACTCTTCGTTCTGGCTGTGTACAGCAACAGTAGGATATAAACGACCTTTCACCTCCTTGCAAACATCTCCCACTATTTCCCCATTCTTCCTACCATCATAAAAAACTTACAGTAGATCAGTAAGAATGTTAATAAATGATAGGACAGGGAGACTCAGAAGTCAAATACGATAAACGTGAGCTAATGTAAATGTTCTCTTACGTGAAAAAGAACTTTTGTGAAGCATAATTGATGCCACCGCCAACTGTATCATTAACAGTATAGGTTGGACCAAATTCCTCTCCCTTTCCTTGACCACGATAAAGATAGCCGTCATCCCCGTGATACCCGTAACTGTTTGCCTCCCATCTGATATGTAAAAGATCAGGTAAAATCTTCATCTTAAAGGGAAATTACTAATACTTGCCACTCATGTTTTTTTCTACAACTGGTGTATCTTTTTAATCATGTATTATTCTGAGAGGAAAGGGTACCATCTAGAGTAGCTGTGACCTAAAATTCCTACAATTATATGGAAGTCAGATATACAATCAAATCTATGCCAAGTAACCTGCACGTAAGCTTAATTTACATGAACAGGGTTGTCATATATAGTACATCCCCAACTATAAAAGTCATTGAAATCAATTTTTTTACACCTCCAGATAACAAAGTAACACATAATATGTAATAAACATTCCTCCGTCCCAATATAAGTGTCATTATTTCCTGTATCGTAAATATATTTTTGTCATACCGTCACAATGAGTATAAAAAAATTAACTCGCCAAGACATTTGTATATTGGACACTGATCTGGTAAGTATTCGGTCCAAAATCTTTTCTACAGATGAATACGAGAGACTTAATTCTCGCAGTGAAGAAATTAAAAGTACTAGATAAGAAATTAAAATTAGTCTGAGCGCAACTACGATGTAAAAAACCTTTACTACAACATCATACATGTTACCAATTCAAATAAATTCTTCCTCTCCTTTCCAAAATAATATTTGCTAAAAATTTCCCTTGTACTATTCACTTTATTAATATTCTCTTGTGATGTATCTTTCTAATTACTGTGCCTGATACCATAAGCCTTCTTGAAGTTTTTCTTTAATCAAATTGGTATTTAACATTAAAAAAACACTAAATGACTCTGTGTTTTCCAATTCCAAATTCTGAATCAGTCATGATCCATCACAAACATAATTGTATAAATCTTCAAGACTTAATCCAAAGTCCTTCTCTCATATATTTGCTATAATCTGATCACCCATTATATCGAGAAAAAGAATGAACTGGAGAATGTTATCAATTCAACGTTCAAATCTAAAAATCAAAGTACATCATCTACCGAGTATTAATTTTTTACATTTAAACAACATATAAATGTAACTAACTGGCCCTGGCTATCTTTCATGTTGTCAAAGAGTATAGTTCATTTTGACAATTAATGTATTCTATATTCATCCATATATGTTCTACTGTAATTCAAAAAGCATACGCAACTGATATACATACACACATATAAGCATAAAACATTTATATATAAATATATAACTAACTCTGGAACATTAAATCATCGCCAATGTTAATGTATCGTATTGAGCATTAATCTTATTGTTACTAGAAGGAACATACAAAACATAAGGTATCTGATACACACATATATTTAACCAACTAACTCTCGCATCTATTATGTTGAGACCCCAAAAAGCATGAATCTATCATCATTCTTAGTTCATTAAATCAAGCATTAATCTACACAAGTTCTATTAAATTCAAACAAAACAAAATCATACGGAAACCAATATATACAATATATACAGGCATCACACATCATATTTACATAACTAACTCCAGCGTCTATCTCTATTACATTGAGACCAAAAAAAGCATTAACATATTTAGTATTAATTGATCATAATAATTTATCAATATTTACTATAATTCAAACAACAAAACAAAACAAAACCTCATCATTTTAATTCTTTGTATCAAGCATTAATCTATCAAACTTCTACTATAATTAAAAGAACATATGAAACCAATATATAAATACATTCACGCATATCAACATCATATATGACCTAACTACCTAAATCCAGCCTCTCTTACATTAAAACCGAAAAAAGCCTTAATATATCATCATTATTCAATTATCCTATTTTATCTAACAATTAAAAATGCATACGAAACACAATAAACCTATAAGCAACGGACATAAACATCACGCTATATAACAAACTAACTACTGCATCTATTAAATTAACACTAAAAAAACATTAATCTATCATAATTTATCGAACTCGAAATACAATTCGAACAACTCACAAAACACAACAATATCATTAACATACAACTAACTACCTAACTCCATCATCTCATACATTGACACCGAAAAAAGCCTTATTATATCATCATTATTCATTTATCTAATTTATCAAAACTTCTACTCCTATGATATGGAAAGCAACGAACAGTTAAAAACACGAAAACACATAACAATATCATATATAACTTAACTACCTTACTCCAGTGTCACCTACACTAACACCGAAAAAATCCTGAATATATCGTCATTATTCATTTATCTAATTTATCAAAACTTCTACTCCTATGATATGAAAGCAACGAACAGTTAAAAACACGAAAACACACATAACAATATCATATATAACTTACCTACCTTACTCCAGTGTCACCTACACTAACACCGAAAAAATCCTGAATATATCGTCATTATTCATTTATCATACTATTTAACAAACTAACTACCGCATCTATTAAATTAAGACCTAAAAAGCATTAATATCGTAAATTATCAAACTCGAATAATAATCGCGATAAAAACACGAAAACACGGAAAACGAACCCAGGCTGACGCCGCATCTTGCCTTTAAACCCCTCAGTAGTGAATCCAATCGCAATCTGTCCTTTAACACCGGCATTCTTCACAAACATTTCGAAATAATACACCAATCGCTTCACCGGCGCCGCCTTATTCGCTTGCACTACACCGACATCGTGGCCGTGAAGTTGCGCGTTCGGATACTTGACCGTTAACTTGTCCGGTAGAACAATCGAGAACATTCCGGAACTGTGGAACGTGTCGAGTTCACTCGGTACGGCTTCCGAGTCTTCGTCGGTGAGATCGGGCGGTGATGACGTGGCGCTGAGTCGCCATTGATTGAGGAAGTGCGAGTTTAATTCGTTCATTTTGAAACCCTAATTGGATGATTGTGTGTGGTTTGGGATTGTATGTATAGGTTAGGGTTTGTGTGTATAGGTTGATTTGGGAAATAGGAGATTGATAAATTTGGGGAATGATTGGGTGAACTGATTAACGTGTTAGCGTTGTTGATTTCGATTCTTTTTTGTTTTTTTTTCGAAATTATATACGAAAAAATTTTAAACCCGAAAAAATACTTATTATTTCGTTAAATTTCTTCAATATATAATAAAAGAATACGGGATAAAAATAAATCTGCCCAGTATTTATATAATTTGAAAAACTATTGTTGACGAGAATCGAACTACAATCTGTCCATTAGTTCTCACACTATTATACCACTATACTATTATGTTTCAAGCTTTTAATCAGACACTTAATATTCATTATCTGAAAAATATAAATAAATTAAGATATAGGAGTAACATGTATTCAATAAATAATATTAAATGCTTTTAAGTAAGCGTCTTATTAAAATCTAAAAATTATATATAAGAATTAATAAATAATGTCAAATAATCATGTGCACACTAATACGAAAAATAAAAAAAAAATAAAGTTTATAATGTGTGTTTATTCAATAAAAATTAAATTATTAGAAAGTATATGAAATATAATTTTTAAGAAAAAATAGAATGTTAAGTTTTAGTTATTTGATCAAATTGACCGCAAAAAATCAAATAAATTTATAATTACGGAAATAAATGTAATGACGTTAGATGTACACATAATTCATAAATTTATTCAATTTTTGATTTAGTCCAGTAGTTTTATTTCGAACTTAACATCAGAATCTACTCAATTTTTAAAAGAACACAAAAATTCACAAATGTATCATAACTCGATCAAATTGAAGTGTATTTTTCAATTAGCAAAATTAGAAAATTTGTTTATTGGATTGATGAGAACGTTATATAAATGAAATAAGGTGTTTATAATAACCTAATCTGGATTAATGTGTTCGATACATTTATAATCCCAAGTCAATAAATAATATACGTAAAAATAGCAAATATTAGTTTATTATGATTTATCATGAATTGACCCGAAACTCATATATATTGTTATTGCTTAATATCCTAATAAGACAAACTATATATAGTGTTTTAATTCAATATTTTATTCTTACTCCAACTAAGACAAATTCTAGACAGTATCAAACATAGTAAGTTTTTAATATATTGTTTTATTCTCACTCTCTGCATACAAAATTCTAAAAGATGTTGTTATTTTTATATAAACCCTAGCTAGTTACTTATTAAATCAACCAAAAAAATGGTGAAAATTAACGATCTCTGAGGTATACTGTTATCAGAAATTTTTACAAAGCTATCTGGGAAACACATATTGCGTTATTGCCCCGTACAAAAATTATGTTTTAATTTTATTTACATCCCTGGTTTTGTTACTGTCCACTTAAAACATCAAATAACTAATTATTATTTTTCAAAAACATAGTTGTGGATTCCTGATGATGTTAATATGCGTGGTAAAGAAAATAATTATGAAGCATTCTATAACCCAGAATTTCCACCAGACTTACCCATTTATCCATATTGGTTTACAAATTGTAATTGTAATGACTTATTATGTGTCTCTCACGTGTTTAATTTAAATGAATTATGTGAACATGTACGAAATCTTAAAACATGCCTCTAAATTTATATTTCAATAAAAATTTAGATAACTGTTTTTGTTACATATGAATACAATACAAAGGGGGTGAATGTGTTTTGGCTTAAATGTTTACTTTTTGATTTTGCTCTGAGTTTAACAGTTGATTGTTATCAATGATTTTGTGGAATAGATGTTAAACATAAATAACAATGCAAATAAGTAAAACAAAGATCTTCAAAACTCACTTAATTTTATATTAAAAATCAAGCTGTGTTTTGCTACAAAATCTCTAAGTTCTTGGTTTAGAACTTAAATTTTTTCTTGAGAGAGAATACAATTTTTAATCTGAATTCCTACTCCTGACTAAGGACCAGTGTTAACTTTATAACTCAATTAACTCCTGGTTTACACAGTGTGTAATAAGACATGCTATTAGTTTTTCTAAACTGTCACTTGTCATTTCTATTTATAGAAAAACAGATCTTCCATTTCTGGATTAGCATATCTTTAGCATCCCGTGTTCACTTTAATCTTCCTTTGTCAGTTAATCTTTACCATTAATCTTGCACATCTCTCAAGCTGCTTTTTGTAGACTTGTCAATCCAGCTATGTGAATTGTTTGTTGATTTGCAACATTGGATATTGAACTGTTCTGTAATTCTGTACTTAGAGAAATTTCTTCACTTCGAGATCTCCAATTAAGCTGTAGAGAACTCGACATCTCGATAGGCATGTTGGCTTGTCGATATCTCTGAAACATCATTGTTAACTTGACTTATCGACAACCCTGAGTTCTCTAGTGAATTTTGGTTTATCGATAACTCAGAGTTCTCTAATGGACTTTGTCTTATCGATAACTCAGAGTTCTCTAATGAACGTATACTTGTCGATATCTCTGAATTCTTGAATGGGTATCTGACTTATCGATATCTCCAATAGCATTTCCTGAGTTCTCGATAGACAATTCCTGAGTTCTCGATAGGTCTTTCTAAGTTCTCGAATGACTTCTCTATAACACTAATTCTGTGACTTGTAGAGATCTTGACTTAGAATGTTTTTCACCAAACAGAATTATTCAACTCCAAGCTTCTTCATAATTCTTATGAGGCATGATCTTCTTGATCTTTTTCCAGATAGAATTCTTAGGCTTGACACTGTTTAGGGAAAAATGCTCCAGTCTGCTCCATTTACATTTTACAGACATTAAGTGTTACAAGTATAAATTACACATTAAGGTTACAATATAACTAATCTTAGGGTTGTCAATATAACATAGTCTTGTTATGATACAGGCATGTCTTGCACAACAATCTCCCCCAATTTGTGAGAACATTGCTTATCACAAATTCATGAATGTTAACAAGACTAACCCCAAGTTAAAGAATGAAAATAAAACAATACAAAAGCTGATACAACACTTGTACATTGAACATTTGATAGTTAACAATAATTAAGTGAAGATTGTGCTTTCTGATCATTTCTCAATTATTTTCTTAATCTGCACAAGTATTTTTAATTCTTCTAGGATGGGGGTGTCAGTTAGAGCCTCTATTAGTTTCAGCAAATCTGGCTTTGGATAACTAGCTAACATCCCTATCCTGTATCTTGACACAGAGCCAGCTTTTACATTCAGAAATCTTCCATCCTTTGATATTCGGCTCTTGCCTGTTGCCTTCAACTCTTCTGATCTTCTAATATACTCATCAATGTCATGCTCATACTTTCTCTTCTTTTCAGCTAGCGAAGCTTTCTGCTCATCTCTCATCTCCTCTCTGTTAACCACAAACACTACCAATACTGTTCTCCATGCCTTAGTGGCTGAATCTTTACCATTCATCCAGCTTAGCACCCTTTTCAGTTCAACAATTGAGAGAGAATCCATTAGTCTATTTCCAAGCTGTTCAAAGGACCCATCACTGTAGTAGATTCTAACTTCTTTGATGTTAATAACCCAAACTCTGACTATTATTTCAGCTAGCTGTTGGAAGTAATCTTTATCTGAATCAACAACATTTAGAGGTTTGAAATCATCTTGATCATATCTGTTCCAGATGGCCTTTTCACCAAATCCATGATCATTGAGAGATTCAGCTATCAGTTGTCTTCTTCTTTGTCTTCTTAATCTCCTTTTGACCTTGACTTCTTTTGGACCTATTCCAACTGTTTTGAAGTGTGTTTTAAGGGGTGGCTTGAATGAAGGTACAGTTTTGAGTCTTTTCAGAGAAGTATGGTTGTGAGTGATTTAAATTTTGAGGAGAGAGTTTGTAGTGAGCTTGTAGAAATATTTAGGCTTAGAGGTTTGAGGTTGAGCAGTTTCTGATGAGGTTGAATGTGAAGGTTTAGCAGTTGGTATTTGGATATTTAGGGTTTGGAGGGGTTGTGAGATATCATTCTTTTGTCTTTGTCTCCTTCCATCCCTCCTTTGAGTCACAGATCCACTTTTCTTCTCCTTCTCTTTCTCACTATCACTTTTTCCACCAATTTCCTTGCTAGATTGACTTGAGTTTGAGCCAGAAGGGTTTTGACCATCTTTCTTCTGCTCATCATCACCCAAGTCATCTGTGTTGATTTTAGGTTTAGGCAAATTGGCTTCAGGGTTATCAATGTATCTCCTCAGAATCTTGATCATAGCTTCATCTTTAATAGTCTTCAATTTCTTACTTTTCAGCTCAGACTCAAGCACCATTATCAGTCTTCTGTTGGCCATGACACAGTTTTTAGATACTTGGAAATGTTTCAGTTGCTTGGTTGTAGAGCAGATATAGTGCACCCCTTTGCTTGGATGTAGATAGGCTTCTGGGAATGCAACTTCTTATGCCTTCTTCAACTCTGCTAATAGCATTTTCTCTTCATTGTTGACTATCCTGACCTTGTTAATCAAAATATCTATCTCAGATGCTCTTCTAGAAATTAGATAATTGAAATTGACTTGCATACATCTGTCTACACCAGAATCATTAAGATTGATCACTATCCTTTTCTCCAAAAACTGGTCCTTGACTGGGATCTGCAGCACCCTGATGTAATTGATAGTCTTTTCCAAGGTTTTTCTGTAAGTGAAGAAGTTGTTGTTGAGAGAGTTCCTTAGTCCAGTGAGCAAATTGTCAAACTCTTGTGTCATTCCTGGACCTTGGGCAGCCATAAGGAGTCTCTCTTGTTCTAGACCTTGTACTTGACTTTTGAGTTTTGATTGTGCTAGCCTTGCATCTATCTCCCCCTTAGTCTTGGTGACAGGTATGAGTAGGGGAGTAGGAATCTCAGGTCTTACATCTTCAGGCAATGCTGGCAGTGGTATGTTGAGTTTTCCCATAATGGCTCACAAAGCAACTGTATTCTGCATTTGTAAATGCTTATGGGACTCCACTAGGGCCTGAATAGCATGATGTTGACTCTCAACCAATGTGGTCAGAGCTCTGACATATGAAGATAAATCTGAGTTGGAAGCTTGAAGTGAAGAAATTTGATCTTGAAGTTCTTTTATTTGAGGAGCAGAGGTTTTTGTTGAGAAGGACCCAAAGTGTTCATCAACAGCTTTTCTGACACCCTCCATGAGAAGAAATGAAGGCTCATACCTAGCAGTATGCATTTGATTTAGCTTGACCCTGGTATCATTTGAATTTGTGATATGAGCTTGAACTTGATCAAACAGGGCCTTGAAAGAACTCTTCATTTTTTACACTTCCTTCTCTATGGAGGCCAGATCCATCCTTGACATTTGCTCCGTGAAAGACTGGAATTAATTTTTGATGTCCTTTTGAGAAGGCACAATATCATCCATCTTTTCCTTGATCAGCCTCTTGATTTTATCTTCAGGTCCAGTCAATTTTACTTCAAGGGCCTTTCCAAAGAGATGGAAAGCCTTTAGTTGAGCTTTGTGCACATCCATGATGGCATCATAGACTTCAGGAGGAGTGAGAGTTTTAGCATTGCTTCCCATGATAGTTATGTACTCTCTCCTTAATCTAGCTAAAACTTCATCCATTTCTGCCACATGGTCATCAGACAACCAGGCATCTACATTGCCATCCTCTTCAGCACCATCTACTATCTTCTCCTTATGTTATTCAACCTCTTCATTGAAGCATAGTAGTATAGCTTGATAGTCCTGGTTCCCCATGTCTGAAGTGAGCAATTGTTGAGAGAGATTGGTTAAGCCTGAGATTTGATCTACCAACATGTCATCAATTGTAGAAGGCTGAGCTTCCATATCTTGTAGCCATTGAGCCATGACATGCGGTTGGCTAGATTGAGATGTGGATGGCTGTTGAGAAATGTCCAGATTACCACATGTGACTGAAGTCACAGTTTGACTCACAGATAAATCTGTGGTTTTGACAGTTTGTTGTTCACCACATGTAGTAGGAACCTCCATTGGAATTGGAGAGGATTTGACTGGGTTACTGTCATGTACACCAGCCTCAAACCTTTGTGCACCTTGCAGAGCACTGTCACATAAATGTGATGGACTTGCCTCTCCCATATCAGGGTCATTGGCAATTGTACTCCTAGCATCAACTGCCAAGGCAATTTCAGCTAGGGTTTTGAGGGGAGTTGTCCCTTCTAGAGGAACCTCTAATTGAATGAGAGAGGATTTAGATGGCTCTCCCTCAAGAGTACTACCCTCAAACCTATTCATCTGTGAAGATGATTGTGCACATGAAGGTGCAGGAGTGACCATGGGGTCTTCAGTAAAAACTGATGAAATCCCCATGTTTTTGATGGTGTCATCAAGGTCTATCCCAGCTAGTAGCCTCTCACCATCTAAATGTTGGTTCTGGGTGGTGAGCACAGTTTCATGAACCATGTCACTTGAGTGTTGGTGCACTTGAGAATCAGATTCAAGTGCTCTATATGATGAAGAAAGTTGAGAGATTAGAGAAGTTTTCTCAGTTGTGAGTGTTGGCAGCTCCCCCTGAATGGATGAGGGAGCTTCAAATGATGTGCCCTCACTATGTGTGTCATCCTTATTTCTTGTACCATACACTCTAGGTGCAGGTTGTGCTGACTCAGTACAGGATGCATTGGGGTGAATGCTCTTTTCAATAGATACACCCTGTTGAGAGGATGCATTTAGTAACTGTTTACTCCCCTTTTGTTCAACTGTGCCCTTTTGGGAGGACACGGAGGTGTTTTGAGTGGTCAGCTCAGGTATCTTACTCTTCTTTGGTCTCTTGACCAAGGGTGACTCTGGTTCAGTTTGAACTGTTCCACTCTCATTTACAACAGCAAGGGTTGGTTCCTTTCTCTTCTTTTTACTCACTTCAGTCTTTTGAGAGACTAAAGTGGTTGGTTTGCTAACATCTAGTGGTTTAGAAGAAGGGGTTGCAGCTTTGGAAGGTCCATGTTGGTGTGCCTGTGTTTGTACTTCCACAGGCTCAGGAACCATAGCTAAACTAGCAAATTGAGGAGCCCTCATGTCTGGCAAAGGGTAAGGATAAGTCATGAATCTCTCCAACATTAATGCAGTGATTCTTAGACTTACACTCACCTTATTCTTTGTAGTAAGTGAGCCAAATATTATTTTGGATACTTGCTTATAATTGCCAATTCTACTACTATCAATACCAGCTAACAAATGTATGTCATTTACTTTATGAGCTAAAGTAGACATAACAAACCTTGGCAAAAAGATTTCTTTACCTCTATTCTTCAAAGGCATAGTAAGCATGGTAGCCAGCTCCTCCAGAATTAGACCTCCAACATTCAGATGCCTGTTGTGAGCTATTGAGAACACCAGCTTCTGCACCACACTTGAGATGTTGTCAAAGCCAGTTTTTCTGCAGGTGAAAACCCTCACTACAGAATCAAACACAAAGGACCATTCCTTCCTAAGGTTTGTCCTGTTCAGGCTTATCAAGTTGATTGAGCCACTTTAGTTGATGAAATCCATGAATTCACTCAGCTCATCTGCAGTTGGCATCTCTCCATAGTTCTCAGTTGGCAATCCTAGGGCTGTATTCACATCAGCAGCTGAAAACTCAATTTCTTGGCCTCCAATTGTGCAGATGACCACCATAGAAGTGACATTCTCGAGAACAACTGTCCTAGTTATAGCTGATATCCAAAATTCATGAAGAACGTCCAAATATAGCACAGGACTTGCAGTTAAAGCACCTGCAATATAGGATTCAGAAAGAAACTTCACAAACCCCTTGAAACTATCAGAGGCTTGGTTAGCATCAAGAAAAGCAGTAAAGTTGGTTCCCTTCTCTGGAATGATAGCTCTAACAATGTTTTGTGCCATTTTAGTGTTTAGAAGTAGTGGGTAAGAAAAAGTTTTGAGAAAGGAGCAAAAACGAAAGAGAAATCGCCTTTTGTCTGAAAACTGGGTCACTTGAGATCTCGAAAATGTGTAAGTACAGTGTATGTATCGAGAAGTCTGGGTATTTATAGAATAAGTAAAATACTTATCGCAAAGTCAAATACACGTTTGATATTAAACTTATCGAGAAGTAATTTTGAATTTGAAAAAGGTACATTCGATAAGTCATTTTATTAATTCATTTCGAGAACTAAGAAATGATTTATCGAGAACTCTGATAAATGCCCAGTTTGTCCGAAAATGGACTAAAAGAATGATTCTAATTTTTTTGAATTGAATCAAATTAAAATCAGAATAAGTTTTCCAAAAGTATTTGTCTAAAATAATTCATTGAATTAAATTATTTTAGTTCTGAGTTATTGATAAGTCTCAAAATATCCTTGTCGAGAACTCTGTGAATTAACATTATTAGAGAACTCTACATGGTCTTATGGATAAGTCATAATAGAGCTTATCGAGAAGTCATTCGAGAAGTCTGTAAATAGACTTATCGAGGACTCACTCGAGAACTCTAAGATGACTTGTCGATAAGTCATTTTGACTTATCGAGAACTCAGTTCTCTATACTTTTGAGTATTGTTATTCTGCCTTGTGTTAATTTTACACATTAAAGATGTAAATTAACAACTAAGCAATTTACTTAGAATTTGAAATATTCTAAGTTATTTTTTGAGTTTTTAAAGAAAAATAAATATACAGAGATTCTGAAATATTTATAATTCATATTTCAGTTAATTTCCAATTAAATCAAACTAGGTTGATTTATTAGAAATTAATCTGCTGCAACACATTAGTTGAGTTCTTGCCTTAGCTGAGTTCTTGCCTTAGGATGAAGAATTGAGCATTCTAATTTCACTCACAAGTCTAGTGAAGGTTGCTTCATCCAAAGGTTTAGTAAAAATGTCAGCTAATTGTTTTTCTGTTGGAACAAAAATAAGCTCAATGGTACCATTTGCAGCATGTTCCCTGATAAAATGGTACCTAACATCAATGTGCTTTGTTCTAGAATGATTAACTGGATTAGCTACTATAGATATGGCACTAGTATTGTCACACATAATAGGAATTTTGTGTAACACTAGACCATAGTCCATTAGCTGATTTCTAATCCAAAGCTCCTGAGCACAACAACTTCCAGCAGCTATATATTCAGCCTCAGCTGTGGAAGTTGACACAGATTGTTGTTTCTTACTATACCAGGATACAAGTCTTTGACTAAGAAATTGACAGCTTCCACTAGTACTTTTCCCATCAACCCTGCATCCAGCAAAATCTGCATCTGTGTATCCAACAGCTTCAAAACCAGTTCCCATAGGATACCATAATCCCAAGTTTGAAGTTCCCTTTAAGTATCTGAAAATCCTTTTCACAGCCATCAAATATGATTCATTTGGATTGGCTTGAAATCTAGCACATAGACAAGTAGCAAACATGATGTATGGTCTACTAGCAGTCAAATAAAGCAATGATCCAATCATCCCTCTGTAGCTTGAAATATCCACACTCTTGCCTTTCTTGTTTTCATCCAACTTGGTTGCAGTAGACATTGGTGTAGATGCAGGTGAGCTATCCACTATACCAAATTTCTTCAATAAGTGATTCACATATTTGGTTTGGCTGATGAAAATACCATCACTTCTTTGACTAACTTGAAGGCCAAGGAAGTAACTCAATTCTCCCATCATGCTCATTTCAAACTCACTCTGCATTAGCCTAGAGAATCTTTGACAAAGCTTTTCATTTGTAGATCCAAAGATGATATCATCCACATAAATTTGAACTAGGATCATATCTTCACCATGCTTCTTGTAGAAGAGAGTCTTATCAATAGTACCTCTGGTAAAACCATGTTTGAGTAAAAAATCTGACAGTGTGTCATACCAGGCTCTAGGTGCCTGTTTCAATCCATATAGAGCCTTAAGTAATTTATAAACAAAGTTAGGAAATTTTGGATCTTCAAAGCCAGGTGGCTGTTGCACATAAACTTCTTCTTCTAGTTCACCATTGAGAAAAGCACTCTTGACATCCATTTGATACACCTTGAAATTTGAGTGTGCAGTAAATGCCAAAAAATTTCTTATTGCTTCTAGTCTTGCAACAGGAGCAAAAGTCTCATCATAGTCAATGAAGAGTCTCCTTGCTCTAAGGCCATGAGTGTATAGTTTCCAACTTCTTCATCTTCATCATTATCTGAATCATCCCAGCTCTTGCCCTCAGCAATATAAGCTTTCCCTTGTTGCTTCTTTAGAAGAGCATCATACTTTGCTTCCAATTCAAGATAGACTTTGTCTTTCTTTGCCTTCTTGGGTTTCCTACATTCTGTAGCAAAATGGCCCAACTCATCACAGTTAAAGCACCTTATGTTTGATCTATCAACAGATCCAGTTTTGTAGCCAGTTTTGCTATCAGGAGTGTACTTCCCTTTTCCTTTCCAGCTGCTGTCTTTGTTGAAGGACTGTCCTTTGCTCTTGAAAAATCTTGGTTTTTTTACTCTAATGTTAGAGAATTTTCTAGCCAAGTAAGCCATTGATTTGTCTAGCTTATCAAGCTCATCAAGAGTGTAGAACTCATCTTCTTCATCCAATTCCAGTATGACTTGCTTTTTAGTGTCATTGACTCTTTTCTCACTTGTAGAAATTTCTGGAGTTTGGGATCTTTGCTCATCATTAGAGGTCTGGCCATCATTCACAATCAGTGCACTTGAGCCATCCATTACATATCTTTGACCAGCCCTTAATGATTTCTTTTGAATCATTTCAAGTTCATAAGTTTTCAGAACCCCATAGAGCACTTCCAGTGTGATTCTACTCAAATCCCTTCCTTCTCTAATTACAGAGATCTTTTGTTTCAAATGATCAGGGAAAGTAAGCAAGAACTTCAAATTCACTTCTTCAACCTCATAAAATTTATCATGAAGCTGCAAGTCATTTATCAGCTTATTAAACCTTTCAAACACATCAGTAATACTTTCCTTTGGTTTAGCCATAAAACCCTCATACTGAGAAATCAATATCCTTCTTTGATTTGACCTAACCTCTTCAGTTCCTTCACAGAGTATCTCAATCTTTTCCCATATCTGTTTGGCAGTGTCACAATTGACAATGTTATTATACATTACATTGTCAAGTGACTCAATTAGTATCAGTTGTAAAGCACTGTCTAGGAAAACTTTCTCTCTTTCAGGTTCAGTATACTCAGAGGGATCTTTGGAAGCAAAATGAGTTGGAATAACCACGTCTCCATTTGTGGTTTCCTTAACTCTAACCATAGGAGTGAAGGGCCCATTCTTGAGGATCTGAATGTAAAGGTGATTGGCCATTCTTATAAACAACAACATTTTCTTTTTCCATAAAGTGTAGTTGGCCTTATCAAAGGGAGGAATCTTGATACTACTGATTTTCTGTGTATTCATTTTTCCAAGATCTAATCTGTTTACTTTCAGATTTTGCTCTGATACCACTTGTTAGATATGAATACAACACAGGGGGGGGGGGGTAAATATGTTTTGGCTTAAATTTTACTTTTTGATTTTGCTCTGAGTTTAACAGTTGATTGTTATCAATGATTTTGTGGAATAGATGTTAAACATAAATAACAATGCAAATATGTAAAACAGAGATTTTCATAACTCACTTAATTTTATATTAAAAATCAAGCAGTGTTTTGCTACAAAATCTCTAAGTTCTTAGTTTAGAACTTAGCTTCTTTCTTGAGAGAGAATATCTTCCATTTCTGGCTTAGCATATCTTTAGCATCCCGTGTTCACTTTAATCTTCCTTTGTCAGTTAATCTTTACCATTAATCTTGCACATCTCTCAAGCTGCTTTTTGTAGACTTGTCAATCCAGCTGTGTGAATTGTTTGTTGATTTACAACGTTGGATATTGAACTGTTCTGCAATTCTGTACTTAGAGAAATTTCTTCACTTCGAGATCTCCAATTAAGCTGTAGAGAGCTCGACATCTCGATAGGCATGTTGGCTTGTCGATATCTCTGAAACTTCATTGTTAACTTGACTTATCGACAACTCTGAGTTCTCTAGTGAATTTTGGTTTATCGATAACTCAGAGTTCTCTAATGGACTTTGGCTTATCGATAACTCAGAGTTCTCTAATGAACGTATACTTGTCGATATCTCTGAGTTCTTGAATGGGTATCTGACTTATCGATATCTCCAATAGCATTTCCTGAGTTCTCGATAGACAATTCCTGAGTTCTTGATAGGTCTTTCTGAGTTCTCGAATGACTTCTCTATAACACTAATTCTGTGACTTGTAGAGATCTTGACTTAGAATGTTTTTCACCAAACAGAATTATTCAACTCCAAGCTTCTTCATAATTCTTCTGAGGCATGATCTTCTTGATCTTCTTCCAGATAGAATTCTTAGGCTTGACACTATTTAGGGAAAAATGCTCCTGTCTGCTCCATTTATATTTTACAGATATTAAGTGTTAGAAGTATAAATTACAGATTAAGGTTACAATACAACTAATCTTAGGGTTGTCAATATAACTTAGTCTTGTTATGATACAGGCATGTCTTGCACAACAGTTTTTAAATAAAAAATGAATAATTGAAAAATGTTGTAAATAATAAATATACTCTAATAAATTCATTTTTTGCTATACTCCAGTAAATTCACTTTGTAAAGGTTTTATTTATCGTATATTTTTTAATGAAATTATCATCTATCATGCTTTTAACGTCAAGTTCATTTAAAGGTCAATTTCAATTTTTACCAAAACAAGTTCATGTTTTTCTTGTAACATGATTTTGTGTCAAAATTGATTTTTTTTATTAAATTTTATATTGCATCGGTAAATCTATAATTAATTATAAATTTTATACATGATGGTGTTTTCATAACTATACAGTGAGTTCTTACACCATATCTCTGATAATCTTCTGAAATAAAGTATAGCGTTTGTTAGTTGCCCCTTCTCTTGATACACTATCATTAAAATTATGACCACTGTTAATGCATTAATTATGGGTAAAAATGGAAATTTAGCATTGTAATTAGAATTTCTTAATAAGCGTGATTTTTTCAAAATAGACCACTAAAATGGGATGGAGGAAGTAGTGTATAATCATGATAACACACCATGATACGCTTTAGCATTTCGGTGCGTACATATGATTGATGTTCATGCCTCGGATCATGTGAATGTTCAGGATGATATCTTGGGTGTGATGAGGAACAATGGCGAGCCAATACTGATTGACCAAGATGATTGTCTAATATCATATAATTTGGTGAGCCATGAGCCGTATTATTTTGTTGATTCATGGTATCGCTAGATTCCTTCTCATTTTTATGAAGCTTACGAAATGTATGGTGAGGCAAGCCCTTTTAGGATATGACCTTTTGTGGAGAGTTTGGTTAGAACAGGCGAATAAGTGGACGTCTGGTTTCTTATGAGTTCAAGAATTGCTAATCCTATTATTTGATCTTATCTAAATATGGTTGTTTGTGAGTTCAAGGATTACTAATGCTATTATCTGACCTTATTTAATCATAGATTCTATCTGAGTTTTGCAACTGAAATATATGTATTGCATTTTCATTTAAGATTATTGTTTCTACTTTCTTTTGCTTGGAAGTAATAGATAGTAGAGTATGCCACTCTGTGCTTTAAAATATTTGAGCGAAAGACTACAAATCTCATTCTGTTATTTTCTAATTGCATTGGTCAGGAGATTTACCAGAGTACATGTATTTATAGAACATCTGTTATGTGATTGATTTCGAAGATAATTTACTTTGAAGGGAATTCTGTTGTGGTTAATTTTTGCTACCGATATATATATTTGTGTGCTTTTTGATATTGCTACCGATCATGACTGATCGTGAGACTGTCTGTGATTGGTATTTACGACTAGTGAGAGTCTGAGAGATATGTTTGCTGAATACCCTTATGAACAAAACAATCATGTTAGAGAATCTCCAATGATTTACACCCTTGATGGGATGTCAACTTTGCCACATAATAAAAAAAATATTATTTTAAATTGTCTCTCTCTTCCACATCAATTTTGACACAATTTTTTCACAAACACTCCCATGGTTGGCATCCATATATGCCAACTTCACTAAAATTATAAAAAAAATATGTGTAATACAAATAAATTAGAAATATAGTAAATTATTCATTATTGGGACCGCAATGAAATTGTCATAGTAGTTTATTCACCATTGGAATCGCAAATGAAGTTGACACTCTATTTTATGCCAAGTTGGCATCCCATGCCACCTCACTTGGAATCATATGGCATCCCAACAACTTTAATAGAGTGCTAACAAGGGTGTCATGCCACGTTGTGTCACATGACGTTGGCACCCCTCTTGTCACCCACCATTGGAGTTGATCTTAAACATCCAAGGATGCTTAAATGGCTGGGTATGTCAAGTGTTATTACTTATTACTGTTGTTGTGCAAAGACATGCCTGCATCATAACAAGACTAAGTCATATTGACAATCCTAAGATTAGTTGTATTGTAACCTTCATCTGTAATTTATACTTGTAACACTTAATGTCTGTAAAATGTAAATGGAGCAGACTGGAGCATTTTTCCTTGAACAGTGTCAAGCCTAAGTTTTCTATCTGGAAGAAGATCAAGAAGATCACGTCTCAGATGAATTATGAAGAAGCTTGGAGTTGAATAATTCTGTTCAGTGAAAAACATTCTAAGTCAAGATCTCTACAAGTCACAGAATTAGTGTTATAGAGAAGTCATTCGAGAACTCAGAAAGACTTATAGAGAACTCAGGAATTGCTTGTCGAGAACTCAGGAATTTTATTGAAGATATGGATAAGTCAAATACTCATTCAAGAACTCAGAGATATCGACAAGTATACATTCATTAGAGAACTCTGAGTTATCGTTAAGCCAAAATTCACTAGAGAACTCTGAGTTATCGATAAACCAAAATTCACTAGAGAACTCAGAGTTGTCGATAAGTCAAGTCAACAATGAGGTTTCAGAGATATCGACAAGCCAACATGCCTATCGAGATGTCGAGTTCTCTACAGCTTAATTGGAGATCTCAAAGTGAAGAAATTTCTCTAAGAACAAAGTTGCAGAACAGTTCTATATCCAAGGGTGCAAATCAACAAACAATTCACACAGCTGAATTGTCAAGTCTACAAAAAGCAGCTTAAGAGATGTACAATATCAATGGTAAAGATTAATTGACAAAGGAAGATTAAAGTGAACACGGGATGTTAAAGATTTGCTAAGCCAGAAATGGAAGATCTGTTTTTCTATAAATAGAAATGACAAGTGACAATTTAGAAAAGCTAATAGCATGTCTTATTACGTACTGTGTAAACTAACAGTTAACTGAGATATAAATTTAACACTGGTCCCTAGTCAGAAGTAAGAAAAAAAGATAAGAATTTTGTAATTCTCTCTCAAGAAAGAAGCTAAGTTCTAAACTAAGAACTTAGAGATTTTGTAGCAAAACACTGCTTGATTTTTAATATAAAATTAAGTGAGTTTTGAAGATCTTTGTTCTACATATTTGCATTGTTATTTATGTTTAACATCTACTCCACAAAATCATTGATAACAATCAACTGCTAAACTCAGAGCAAAACCAAAAAGTAAACATTTAAGCCAAAACACATTCACCCCCCCTTGTATTGTATTCATATCTAACAAGTGGTATCAGAGCAAGTCTGAAAGTAAACAGATTAGATCTTGGAAGAATGAATACACAGAAAATCAGTAGTATCAAGATTCCCCCCTTTGATAAGGCCAACTACACTTTATGGAAAAAGAAAATGTTGCTGTTTATAAGAATGGCCAATCACCTTTACATTCAGATCCTCAAGAATGGGCCCTTCACTCCTATGGTTAGAGTTGAGGAAACCACAGATGGAGACATGGTTATTCCAGCTCATTTTGCTCCCAAAGATCCCTCTGAGTATACTGAACCTGAAAGAGAGAAAGTCTCCCTAGACAGTGCTTTGCAACTGATACTAATTGAGTCACCTGACAATGTAATGTATAATAACATTATCAACTGTGACACTGCCAAACAGATCTGGGAAAAGATTGAGATACTCTGTGAAGGAACTGAAGAGGTTAGGTCAAATCAAAGAAGGATATTGATTTCTCAGTATGAGGGTTTTATGGCTAAACCAAAGGAAAGTATTATTGATGTGTTTGAAAGGTTTAATAAGCTGATAAATGACTTGCAGCTTCATGATAAATTTTATGATGTTGAAGAAGTAAATTTGAAGTTCTTGCTTACTCTCCCTGATCATTTGGAACAGAAAATCTCTGCAATCAGAGAAGGAAGGGATCTGAGTAGAATCACACTGGAAGTGCTCTATGGGGTTCTGAAAACTTATGAACTTGAAATGATTCAAAAGAAGTCATTAAGGGCTGGTCAAGGATATGTAATGGATGGCTCAAGTTCACTGATTGTGAATGATGGCCAGACTTCTAATGATGAGCAAAGATCCCCAACTCCAGTAATTTCTACAAGTGAGAAAAGAGTCAATGACACTGGAGAGCAAGTCATACTGGAATTGGATGAAGAAGATGAGTTCTACACTTTTGATGAGCTTGATGAGTTGGACAAATCAATGCCTTACTTGGCTAGAAAATTTTCTAATATTAGAGTAAAGAAACCAAGATTTTTCAAGAGCAAAGGACAGTCCTTCAACAAAGACAGCAGCTGGAAAGGAAAAGGGAAGTACACTCCTGATAGCAAAACTGACTACAAAACTGGATCTGTTGATAGATAAAAAATAAGGTGCTTTAACTGTGATGAGTTGGGCCATTTTGCTACAGAATGTAGGAAACCCAAAAAGGCAAAGAAAGACAAAGCCTATCTTGAATTGGAAGCAAAGTATGATGCTCTTCTAAAGAACAACAAGGGAAAGCTTATATTGTCGATGGCAAGAGCTGGGATGATTCAGATAATGATGAAGATGAAGAAGTTGGAAACTATGCATTCATGGCCTTGGAGCAAGGAGATTCTTCATCATCTAAATCACAGGTATCAACTCTTACCACAATTAATTTAAATGTGAGTCAATATAAGGAAACTGTTGAAAAGATGAGCACAAAAATGTTCCACATTCATACAAACATGGTTGCTGTAAATGAGGAAGTTAGCAGATTGAAGAAGATCAATGAAAAACTTGAGAGTGAAAAACAAGAGGCTGAATTGTTACTGGTTGAGCTTGATGCTGCTAAGCAAAAAATTGCATACTTAAAGAATTAATTAAAGTGTGCAAGTGAAATTGAAGCAGTGTTGAGAGAAAGGCTGGAGAAGAATGAAGTGAAGCTGAAATCCTTCAAAAATGCTTCTGAGTTGATTGGCCAATATCATGAAAAGAACAAGCCATGTGCAAACATTGCCATTGGTCTTGACTATGAGGGTTTGAACAGCAAAAAGAAGTCTATCAGTGATAAAGGAAAATCAACTGAAGCTGAGAATGTTCCAATAATGTTGAAGAAATTTGAATCACCTTTGTTCAAGGCATGTGAGGTGAACTTCAGTGAAGAAGAGTTGATCATCAAACAGGAGATAGCTGATGAGGACAAGCAAAAGAAAAATGATGAGACAACTCAGTATTCCATCCCTGTTGAAACACCAAAAACCAATAAGGAAACTAAGGAGCTTGTGAAGGAGATTAAAGCTGAAGAGGCCAAAAAGAAAAAGAAGAATAGAAATGGAAAGATTGGGATAAATAAAAGCAATGATTTTGTTTATGTTGCAGATGCTCCTAGAAAGAGGTGTGAGAAATATGGATCAATAAATCACCTAACTCATCTTTGTAAAAAGGTTGTTAGCAATCCACCTGAAGGAGTCTGCAAGTACAATGAAGCTAAGGCTAATGATCCCTATTCATTCTGTGACAAGTTTTACTGCATTCCCTGCAACATGAAAGTGATGAAGAGTTGCCACAAATTGAGAACTGATCTCATAACAATCAAAAATTGTTCTATATTTAAAAGGGGAAAGGCTCAACAGTCTATAAATTCCATTTTATATGAAAATTCTCATTCTACTTCTGCAAAATCAGTTAACAAGAAGAAAGTACCCAACACAGCTTGGGTAGCTAAACACACTTAATCCTCATTGTGTGCAGGGCAAAGGAAAGAAGGTCATATGGATCATTGATAGTGGATGTTCCAGGCATATAACAGGTGATAAGGCCCTGCTATCACAATTTGAGGAGATGGCTGGCCCTTTGGTGACCTTTGGAGACAACAACAAAGGATTCATAATGGGATATGGCAAGATTGTCTCTGGAAATGTTGTCATTAAAGATGTAGCTCTAGTTGCTAGATTAGAAGTAAATCTTCTAAGTGTTAGTCAATTTGCAGACTGAGGTTTTCAAGTTGTTTTGAACAAAGAAGATTGTGCTTTTATTAGCAAAAAGACTGGTGAAATTGCTCTTAAAGGAGTAAGAAAGGGAAGCTTGTTTGTTGCAGACTTAGACTCAACAAATAAGGATGGAGTGTGTTGTTTCTACACCAAGGCATCAGAAGAGCAAAGCAAATTGTGGCATAAAAAGCTATCTCACTTGAATTTCAAAGCAATAAACACCCTAGTCAAGAAGGAGCTTGTGAGAGACATGCCCAATCTAGAATTTGCTCAACTAGAAGTTTGTGAAGCTTGTCAGAAAGGAAAAATGAAAAGATCAAGTCACAAGTCAAAATCTGTGAATTTTATAAGTGCACCTCTGCAACTTATTCACATGGACTTGTTTGGGCCAGTAAATGTCTTGTCCATTTCAAGGAACAAATATGCCCTTGTCATGGTTGATGATTTTTCAAGATAAACTTGGGTTGAGTTCATGTACTCTAAAGATAAAACTCCAAACATTATAATTGAGCACATCAAGAAAATTGAGAAGCAAGCTGAAGAAAAAGTTAGTGTGAAAAGATTGAGGAGTGATAATGGAACAGAATTCAGAAACTCAACATTAAGTGAATTCTGCAAAAGCAAAGGCATTGTTCAAGAATTTTCAGTAGCTAGAACACCTCAACAGAATGGAGTAGTTGAGAGGAAAAATAGAACATTAATTGAAGCCGCTAGGACCTTGCTACAAGATGCTCAACTGCCAACTAGTTTTTGGGAAGAAGGTGTTAATACTGCATGCTACACTCAAAACAGATATCTCATCAACAAAGCTCATGGAAAATCACCTTACTCAATCATGTCTAACAGAAAGCCTACAGTGAAACATCTACATGTGTTTGGAAGCAAGTGTTATATTCTAAAAGACAACTCTGAATATGTGGGAAAATTTGACTCTAAAGCTTTTGAAGCAATTTTTCTGGGATATTCATTGGAAATAAAAGCCTACAAAGTTTATGTGATTGATCAAAAGAAAATTATGGAAAGCACAGATGTGACTTTTGATGATGACAAGTGTCCAGGCTTAAAATGCCTTGATGTAAATGATGCTGAAGCCCTTGCATTTGAGAATCTAACCGTTGATAGTGATTCTGATGAGGAAGATGAAGCTGTGGCACAACAAATGACAAATGAAGAGACCTCTGAACAAAATCATAGGAATGAAAGCTCTCTTCAGACACCTGAATTTGATGGCACAAACTCAGGGGGAGAAGGAGAGAATGGCAATGACAGTCATGGTAATACTGAAAAAAATGATGAAGGCACTAGTCAACGGACACACACCAGAAAGTGGGATATGAGTCATACAGTAGAAGCTATTATTGGTGATCCCTCAGCTGGTGTGAGAACTAGAAGTGTAACTGCTAATGAATGCCTACATGCATGTTTTCTATCTCAAGTAGAGCCCAAGAAAACTGAAGAAGCCCTATTGGATCCTGACTGGATATGTGCTATGCAGGAGGAGCTGGATCAGTTTGAGAGGAACAAAGTTTGGAAATTAGTCCCTGCACCAAAGAACAGAAGCATAATTGGAACTAAGTGGGTGTACAT
Source organism: Apium graveolens (assembly GCF_009905375.1). Lineage (NCBI taxonomy): Eukaryota > Viridiplantae > Streptophyta > Magnoliopsida > Apiales > Apiaceae > Apium > Apium graveolens. The sequence goes on along the minus strand of NC_133653.1, from coordinate 270,914,332 downwards.
GAACAAAATGGATGAAAATGGAATTGTTACTAGAAACAAAGCAAGGCTGGTTGCTAAAGGCTACTCACAAGAAAAGGGAATTGACGATGATGAGACTTTTGCTCCTATTGCAAGACTAGAAGCAATAAGAATTTTTCTGGCATTTGCTGCAAACTCAAATTTCAAGGTGTATCAAATGGATGTCAAGAGTGCTTTTCTCAATGGTGAACTAGAAGAAGAAGTTTATGTGCAATAGCCACATGGCTTTGAAGATCCAGAATTTCCTAACTTTGTTTACAAATTACTTAAGGCTCTATATGGATTGAAACAGGTACCTAGAGCCTGGTATGACACACTATCAGAATTTCTACTCAAACATGGTTTTACCAGAGGTACTATTGATAAAACTCTCTTCTACAAGAAGCATGGTGAAGATATGATCCTAGTTCAAATCTATGTGGATGATATCATCTTTGGATCTATAAATGAAAAGCTTTGTCAAAGATTCTCTAGGCTAATGCAGAGTGAGTATGAAATGAGCATGATGGGAGAATTGAGTTACTTCCTTGGCCTTCAAGTTAGTCAAAGAAGTGAGGGTATTTTCATCAGCCAAACCAAATATGAATGACTTATTGAAGAAATTTGGTATGATGGATAGCTCACCTGCATCTACACCAATGTCTACTGCAACCAAGTTGGATGAAGACAAGAAAGGCAAGAGTGTATATATTTCAAGCTACAGAGGGATGATTGGATCATTTCTTTATTTGAATGCTAGTAGACCAGACATCATGTTTGCTACTTATATATGTGCTAGATTTCAGGCCAATCCAAAGGAATCACATTTGATGGCTGTGAAAAGGATTTTCAGATATTTAAAGGGAACTCTAAACTTGGGACTATGGTATCCTAAGGGAACTGGTTTTGAAGTTGTTGGATACACAGATGCAGATTTTGCTGGATGCAAGGTTGATAGGAAAAGTACTAGTGGAAGCTGTCAATTTCTTGGTCAAAGACTTGTGTCCTGGTATAGTAAGAAACAACAATTTGTGTCAAGTTCCACAGCTGAGGCTGAATATATAGCTCCTGGAAGTTGTTGTGCTCAGGTGCTTTGGATTAGAAATCAGCTAATGGGCTATGGTCTAGTGTTACACAAAATTCCTATTATGTGTGACAATACTAGTGCCATATCTATAGTAGCTAATCCAGTTAATCATTCTAGAACAAAGCATATTGATGTTAGGTACCATTTTATCAGGGAACATGCTGCAAATGGTACCATTGAGCTCATTTTTGTTCCAACAGAGAAACAATTAGCTGACATTTTTACTAAACCTTTGGATGAAGCTACCTTCACTAGACTTGTGAGTGAAATTGGAATGCTCAATTCTTCATCTTAAGGCAAGAACTCAGCTAATGTGTTGTAGTAGATTAATTTCTAATAAATCAACCTATTTTGATTTAATTGGAAATTAACTGAAATATGAATTATAAATATTTCAAAGTCTCTGTATATTTATTTTTCTTTAAAAAAACTCAAAAAATATAACTTAGAATATTTCAAATTCTAAGTAAACTGCTTAGTTGTTAATTTACATCTTTAATGTGTAAAATTAACACAAGGCAGAATAACAGTACTCAAAGTATAAAGAACTGAGTTCTCGATAAGTCAAAATGACTTATCGACAAGTCATTTTAGAGTTCTCGAGTGAGTCCTCGATAAGTCTATTTACAGACTTCTCGATAAGCTCTATTATGACTTATCGATAAGACCATGTAGAGTTCTCTAATAGTGTTAATTCACAGAGTTCTCGACAAGGATATTTTGAGACTTATCAATAACTCAGATCTAAACTAATTTAATTCAATGAATTATTTTAGACAAATACTTTTGGAAAATTTATTCTGATTACAATTTGATTCAATTCAAATAAATTAGAATCATTTTTAGTCCATTTTCGGACAAACTGGACATTTATCAGAGTTCTCGATAAATCATTTCTTAGTTCTCGAAAATTATTAATAAAATGACTTATCGAATGTACCTTTTTCAAATTCAAAATTAATTCTCGATAAGTTTAAAATCAAACGTTTATTTGACTTCTCGATAAGTATTTTACTTTTTCTATAAATACCTAGACTTCTCGATACATACACCGTACTTACACTTTTTCGAGATCTCAAGTGACCTAGCTTTCAGACAAAAGGCGATTTCTCTCTCGTTTTTGCTCCTTTCTCAAAACCTTTTTTTACCCACTACTTCTAAACACTAAAATGGCACAAAACATTGTTAGAGCTATCATTCCAAAGAAGGGAACCAATTTTATTGCTTTTCTTGATGCTAACCAAGCCCCTGATAGTTTCAAGGGGTTTGTGAAGTTTCTTTCTGAATCTTATATTGCAGGTGCTTTAACTGCAAGTCTTGTGCTGTATTTGGATGTTCTTCATGAATTTTGGACATCAGCTATAACTAGGACAGTTGTTCTAGAGAGTTTCACTTTTATTGTGGTCACATGCACAATTGGAGGCCAAGAAATTGAGTTTTCAACTGCTGATGTGAATATAGCCCTGGGATTACCAACTGAGAACTATGGAGAAATGCCAACTGCAGATGAGCTGAGTGAATTCATGGATTTCATCAACTACAGTTGCTCAATCAACTTGGCAAGCCTGAACAGGACAAACCTTAGGAAGGAATGGTCCTTTGTGTTTGATTCTATAGTGAGGGCGTTCACCTGCAGAAAAACTGGCTTTGACAATATCTTAAGTGTGGTGCAAAAGCTTGTGTTCTCAATAGCTCACAACAGGCATCTGAATGTTGGGGCTCTAATTCTGGAGGAGCTGGCTACCATGCTTACTATGCCTTTGAAGAATAGAGGTAAAGAAATCTTTTTACCAAGGTTTATTATGTCTACTTTAGCTCATAAGGTAAATGACATACATTTGTTAGCTGGTATTGATAGTAGTAGAACTGGCAATTGTAAGCAAGTGTCCAAAATAATATTTGGCTCACTTACTACAAAGAATAAGGTAAGTGTAAGTCTTAGAATCACTCCATTCATGTTGGAGAGATTCAAGACTTATCCTTACCCTATGCCAGACATGAGGGCTCCTCAAATTGCTAGTTCAGCTATGGTTCATGAGCCTGTGGAAGTACAAACACAGGCACACCAATAGGGACTTTCCAAAGCTACAACCCCTTCTTCTAAACCACTAGATGTTAGCAAACCAACCACTTTAGTCTCTCAAAAGACTGATGTGAGTAAAAAGAAGAGAAAGGAACCAACCCTTGTTGTTGTAAATGAGAGTGAAACAATTCTTACTGAACTAGAGTCACCCTTGGTGAAAAGACCAAAAAAGAGTAAAATACCTGAGCTGACCACTCAAAACACCTCTGTGTCCTCCCAAAAGGGCACAGTTGAACAAATGGGGAGTAAAGAGTTACTAGATGCATCCTCTCAACAGGGTGTATCTATTGAAAAGAACATTCACCCCAATACATCTTGTACTGAGTCAGCACAACCTGCACCTAGAGTGTATGGTAGAAGAAATAAGGATGGCACACATAGTGAGGGCACATCATTTGAAGCTCCCTCATCCATTCAGGGGGAGCTGCCAACACTCACAACTGAGCAAACTTCTCTAATTTTTCAAATTTCTTCATCATATAGAGCACTTGAATCTGATTCTCAAGAGCACCAACACTCAAGTGACATGGTTCATGAAGCTGTGCTCACCACCCAGAACCAACATTCAGATGGTGAGAGGCTACTAGCTGGGGTAGACCTTGATGACACCATCAAAACATGGGGGTTTCATCAGTTTTTACTGAAGACCCCGTGGTCACTCTTGCACCTTCATGTGCACAATCATCTTCACAGATGAATAGGTTTGAGGGTAGTACTCTTGAGGGAGAGCTATCTAAATCCTCTCCAATTCAATTGAAGGTTCCTCTAGAAGGGACAACTCCCCTCACAACCCTAGCTGAAATTGCCTTGGCAGTTGATGCTAGGAGTGCAATTGCCAATGACCCTGATATGGGAGAGGCAAGTCCATTACATTTATGTGACAGTGCTCTGCAAGGTGCACAAAGGTTTGAGGCTGGTGTACATGACAGTAACCCAGCCAAATCCTCTCCAATTCCAATGGAGGTTCCTACTACATGTGGTGAACAACAAACTGTCAAAACCACAGATCTATCTGTGAGTCAAACTGTGACTTCAGTCACAGGTGGCAATGTGAACATTTCTCAACAGCCTTCCATATCTCAGTCCAACCAACCACATGTCATGGCTCAGTGGCTACAAGATATGGAAGCTCAGCCTTCTACAGTTGATGACATGTTGGTAGATCAAATCTCAGGCTTGGCCAATCTTTCTCAGCAACTGCTTACTTCAGACATGGGGAACCAGGACTATCAAGCTATACTGCTATGCTTCAATGAAGAGGTTGAACAACAGAAGGAGAAGATAGTAGATGAAGCTGAAGAGGATGGAAATGTAGATACCTGGTTGTCTGATGACCATGTGGCAGAAATGGATGAAGTCTTGGCTAGATTCAAGAGGGAATACATAACTATCTTGGGAAGCAATGCTAAAACTCTCACTCCTCCTGAAATCTATGATGCCATCATGGATGTGCATAAAGCTCAACTCAAGGCTTTCCATCTCTTTGGAAAGGCCCTTGAAGTAAAATTGACTGCACATGAAGATAAAGTCAGGAGGTTGATCAAGGAAAAGATGGATGACATTGTGCCCTCTCAAAAGGACATCAAAAATCAATTCCAGGCTTTCACTGAGCAAATGTCAATGATGGATCTGGCCTCCATAGAAAAGGAAGTGTAAAAAATACAGAGTTCTTTTAAGGCCCTGTTTGATCAAGTTCAAGCTCATATCATAAATTCAAATGATACCAGGGTCAAGCTAAATCAACTGCATACTGCTAGGTATGAGCCTTCATTTCTTCTCATGGAGGGTGTCAGAAAAGCTGTTGATGAACACTTTGGGTCCTTCTCCACCAAAACCTCTACTCCTCAAATAAAAGAACTTCAAGATCAAATTTCTTCACTTCAAACTTCCAACTCAGATTTATCTTCACATGTCATAGCTCTAACCACATTGGTTAAGAGTCAACAGCATGATATTCAGGCCCTAGTGGAGTCCCATAAGCATTTACAAATGCATAATACAGTTGCTTTGGGTGCCACTTTGGGAAAACTCAACATACCACTGCCAGCATTGCCTGAAGATGTCAGACCTGAGATTCCTACTCACTTACACATGCCTGTCCCCAAGACTAAGGGGGAGATAGATGCAAGGCTAGCACAATCAAAACTCAAAAGTCAAGTACAAGATCTAGAACAAGAGAGGCTCCTTATGGCTGCCCAAGGTCCAGGAATGACACAAGAGTTTGACAATTTGCTCACTGGACTAAGGAACTCTCTCAACAACAACTTCTTCACTTACAGAAAGACCTTGAAAAAGACTACCAATTATATTAGGGTGCTGCAGATCCCAGTCAAGGACCAGTTTTTGGAGAAAAGGATAGTGATCAATCTTAATGATTCTGGTGTAGATAGATGTATGCAAGTCAACTTCAATTATCTAGTTTCTAGAAGAGCATTTGAGATAGACATTTTGATTAACAAGGTCAGAATGATCAACAATAAAGAGAAAATGCTACTAGCAGAGTTGAAGAAGGCTCAAGAAGCTGCATTCCCAGAAGCCTACCTACATCCAAGCAAAGGGGTGCACTATATCTGCTCTACAACCAAGCAACTGAAACATTTCCAAGTACCCAAAAACTGTGTCATGGCCAACAGAAGACTGATAATGGTGCTTGAGTCTGAGCTGAAAAGTAAGAAATTGAAGACTAGTGAAGATGAAGCTATGATCAAGATTCTGAGGAGATACATTGATAACTCTGAAGCCAATTTGCCTAAAACTAAATTCAACACAGATGACTTGGGTGATAATGAGCAGAAGAAAGATGGTCAAAATCCTTTTGGCTCAAACTCAAGTCAATCTAGTAAGGCAATTGGTGGAAAAAGTGATACTGAGAAAGAGAAGGAGAAGAAAAGTGGATCTGAGACTCAAAGGAGGGATGGAAGGAGGCAAAGACAAAAGAATGATACGTCACAATCTCTCCAAACCCTAAATATCCAAATACCAACTGCTAAAACTTCACAATCAACCTCAACAGAAACTGTTCAACCTCAAATCTCTAAGCCCAAATACTTCTACAAGCTCACTGCAAACTCTCTTCTCAAAACTCAAATCACTCACAGCCATACTTCTCTGAAAAGACTCAAAACCTTACCTTCATTTCAGCCACCCCTTAAAACACACTTCAAAACAGTTGGAATAGGTCCAAAAGAAGCCAAGGTCAAAAGGAGATTAAGAAGACAAAGAAGACAACAACTAATAGCTGAATCTCCCAATGATCATGGATTTGGTGAAAAGGCCATCTGGAATAGATATAATCAAGATGATTTCAAACCTCTAAATGTTGTTGATTCAGATGAAGACTACTTCCAACAGCTAGCTGAAAGAATAGTCAGAGTTTGGGTTGTTCACATCAAAGAAGTTAGAATCTACTACAATGATGGGTCCTTTGAACAGCTTGGAAATAGACTAATAGATTCTCTCTCAATTGTTGAACTGAAAAGGGTGCTAAGTTTGATGAATGGTAAAGATTCAGCCACTAAGGCATGGAGAACAGTATTGGCAGTGTTTGTGGTTAACAGAGAGGAGATGAGAGATGAGCAGAGAGCCTTGTTAGCAGAAAAGAGGAGAAAGTATGAGCATGAAATTGATGAGTATATTATAAGATCAGAAGAGTTGAAGGCAGCAGGCAAGAGCAGAATATCAAAGAATGGAAAATTTCTGAATGTAAAAGTTGGCTCTTTGTCAAGATACAGGATAGGGATGTTAGCTAGTTATCATAAGCCATATTTGCTGAAACTAATAGAAGCTCTATCTAACACCCCCATCCTAGAAGAATTAGAAATACTTGTGCATATTTAGAACATAATTGAGAAAGGATCAGAAAGCACAGTCTTTACTTAATTATTGCAAACTGTCAAATGTTCAATGTACAAGTGTTGTATCAGCTTTTGTATTGTCTTATTCTCATTCTTTAACTTGGGGTTAGTCTTGTTAACAGGCATGAATTTGTGGTAAGCAATCTTCTCACAAATTGGGGGAGATTGTTGTGCAAAGACATGCCTGCATCATAACAAGACTAAGTCATATTGACAACCCTAAGATTAGTTGTATTGTAACCTTAATCTGTAATTTATACTTGTAACACTAATGTCTGTAAAATGTAAATGGAGCAGACTGGAGCATTTTTCCTTGAAGCCTAAGTATTCTATCTGGAAGAAGATCAAGAAGATCATGCCTCAGATGAATTATGAAGAAGCTTGGAGTTGAATAATTATGTTCAGTGAAAAACATTCTAAGTCAAGATCTCTACAAGTCACATAATTAGTGTTATAGAGAAGTCATTCGAGAACTCAGAAAGACTTATAGAGAACTCAGGAATTGCTTGTCGAGAACTCAGGAATTTTATTGAAGATATCGATAAGTCAAGTACTCATTCAAGAACTCAGAGATATCGACAAGTATACATTCATTAGAGAACTCTGAGGTATCGTTAAGCCAAAATTCACTAGAGAACTCTGAGTTATCGATAAACCAAAATTCACTAGAGAACTCAGAGTTGTCGATAAGTCAAGTAAACAATGAGGTTTCAGAGATATCGACAAGCCAACATGCCTATCGAGATGTCGAGTTCTCTACAGCTTAATTGGAGATCTCAAAGTGAAGAAATTTCTCTAAGTACAAAGTTGCAGAACAGTTCTATATCCAAGGGTGCAAATCAACAAACAATTCACACAGCTGAATTGTCAAGTCTACAAAAAGCAGCTTGAGAGATGTACAAGATCAATGGTAAAGATTAACTGACAAAGGAAGATTAAAGTGAACACGGTATGTTAAAGATTTGCTAAGCCAGAAATGGAAGATCTGTTTTTCTATAAATAGAAATGACAAGTGACATTTTAGAAAAGCTAATAGCATGTGTTATTACACACTGTGTAAACCAGCAGTTAACTGAGATATAAAGTTAACACTGGTCCTTAGTCAGAAGTAAGAAAAAAGGATAAGAATTTTTTAATTCTCTCTCAAGAAAGAAGCTAAGTTCTAAACCAAGAACTTAGAGATTTTGTAGCAAAACACTGCTTGATTTTTAATATAAAATTAAGTGAGTTTTGAAGATCTTTGTTCTACATATTTGCATTATTATTTATGTTTAACATCTACTCCACAAAATCATTGATAACAATCAACTGCTAAACTCAGAGCAAAACCAAAAAATAAACATTTAAGCCAAAACACATTCACCCCCCTGTGTTGTATTCATATCTAACAACTGTTACGACAACAAATCTTACTTGTATTTAACTGGAAGTAAATGTAAATGAAGTGACCCTGTAAGTTGAGTTTTGGTATTTCCACTTCTAGCTCCTAATCTTCAGAGACTCCTGGGAGTGAATGTGAATGTTATCACTTATTCCAATAAATTATAAATTATGATAAAATAATTTACAATTTATTGGAATAGGTGATAACATTGGGTAAGAGACTTCTTTAAAATTTTGATATCGCCAAAACAATATCATTTAATTTTTCCAAAAATAATATTTTGTTAGAATTGGAACTTATAACTTGAAAATGATATTAATTAAAAAAGGAAACCAATAAAAATTCATTATAGGTTAAATAAAAATCTAATTAACACAATCTTAGATAGAATATAATTAGAGGTTCAATCAATCTTAAATATAAAATAGATTATATGTATATATATAAGATTAAATATGAAATCTCATCAACAATTTAATTATTAAAAAATGTATATTCATTATGTAACACATATTAAAAATGATCGAATATATATCGTCAACCACTTATTCTAATTTAATATTTCCACAAACGTTGATTAAATATCTCTTCTATATATAATAGGAGAACAAGGGGATAAATTAATGAGATTAAAAAGTCTCATTGAAATGACTAATTTACCCTTATATTTTAAATTTATATAAAAGAGGTTGTTGGGAGGAATTGAACTTGAGTCTTTAGGTTCAGAAACACATCACCTTACCACTACACCACACTGTTACTTAAGCTCTTTATCATATACATAATATGTGAGTGTCGTAAATAACGACAATTTATTTAACTTTAAACATGATTACTAATATATTTGTAGAGTTAGTTTTGAACAATTGAATTTGAGATATAAAGTTAAGTACAATATATAAACGGATCATTCCCTTATTTATTAAATAATTTAGTTTGAAAAGTATGTCTCATATATTTTTAATAAAAAAATAAATTGTACATATAATTAATTTTTTATATGTTTAAAAAAGATACATTTATACAAATAATATATATATACTAATATTTTTATAAGTTATAATTAGCGTATTTCGATTTATTTTGAATTCAAAATTAGAATTTGACCCATTTTTCAAAAAATACTCGAAATCTGACTAAATGGTCTGTCCATAAATACCATTTCACTACATAGGGTTAATTTGAATTACGAGTTTGACGAAAAAATCTTACCAATAAAATTAATATCTTTGGGATCTTTATAAAATCAAGTCAATTGATTTATGTATCAAAATTACTAGTTTAAAAATCATAATTTTACGCATTTTGAAAAATACTCGAAATTTGAATATATAGCCCAGCCGAAATTACATCATCACTATCTAGATTTAATAAATTAAAATTACGAGTTTGATGAGAATATCTTACGAGTAAGGATAAATTTTATAATATCTTATATTAATAAAAATTAATATTTTTGAGCTATTTATACGATCAAGTCAATTGATATTATGTATCAAAATTACTATTTTTTATACTATTTTACTTGCAAAACATATATGGACTCACGTATTGAACTAAAAACAAGGACACTTATATATATATATATAAGAAACTTGTAAAATTATATAATTAAATTAGTAATAATAAATTTACAAAAAAAATATTTAGTGTTGGAAAATATTGTACAGCTATTTTGAATTATTTGAAAAAAGGTTAATCCATGTTATGCTATCTAAATAAAATAATTAATATTAGTCGATATTTTGAAAGGATTAACAAGTTCAACTAATATTTAAAAAAAATCATCAATTTGAAAATATTTAATTTTAGAAGAATAGTATACAGTGTTATCAAGTTATAATAAAAAGAATTATTAGAATCATAAATGAAAGAAACTTTAAAATGATTTGAATGATGATATTAGTACAAAATTATCTTCAGATTCTTGAAAAAAAACTTCTGAATATCCGTAGTTAGTCTTGACGATATATGAATTATTTTTATGTCAGATCCATGACTCATGCTCTGTTGAGTAAGAATAGATATTGTTTGATTTTCAGTGCTACTACGACTACGATATATAAATAATTAGATAATTATAATTTTTGAATTATCATAAATACATGTTATTTGAGTAATTTACTGAATAACAATTAGATATATACATGACCAAGATATCTAGAATATAAATAAACGAGACCAACATAAATTACTCAAATATATAATAAATAATATTTACATACATACACACATGTGTGACTTTATCTTAACCAATATTAAAAGATTCAATTTTGATGTTGTATTTAAGAGTTATTGATATATATACTAGAAGAAAATAACAAAAGTCTTTTATGTTCTGAAAATAAGAATGATCAATTAAATTTAAGTTTTTTTCAATGTGTTAAAAACTAAATAGATTATGTCAATTTTAATTTATGAATTGACAGTAATCTAACATCTTATAAATTTTACTTTGTATAATGGAGATGATTAAAAACTAAATACATGGCCGAGATCAACTTCAGTTAATGAATTAAGACATTAGCAATTAGCAATGATATTAAATTAACATAAACGTTGAATTAAAGAAATAATATTTTTCTTAAAAAATAAACTTATATTAATTGAACTGTAAATTCTACTTTGTTGAAATATTACGATTGCAGCTCTTGACCACTTTAATTATGCATTATTGATCCTTTTAAATTAAGCAAGATAATTGTAAACCAGTAATGACTTTAGTAATAAAATACCTCATTATTCCGGGTTTATTTGACCAAAATTCAAAAAAATTACTCGACTCTGCAATATACATATATGTTAATTTTCAGTTTCTTTTTATAAACATATTCACAATATTTGATTGATTAACTAAATTTTTTTTTCTTTTACACGTACAGTACAATGACTATCCTGCTTGTATTTATTTAATAAATACAAATTACACGACACAAATAAGAAAATATATATTATAGTTAATGAGATATATTTAAAAACGTTATGAACGTTATTAATGTTTTACATGAAATCATACACATTAATAGATACTCAACTTGTATTTGATATATTTTAGACGTTATACAATATTTATCAATAAGAAAACGATTAAGAATTTTACTAATATAATTGTATAATGTACAAAAAAAACTAGAAAATAACCCGTGCCTCGCATGGGTTATTATGCTATTATTAATAATAAGAAAACTGTAATTTTTGGATAACATTATTGACTCAAAATATTTTTTTAAAAAAATTCTATTCAATTTTACTAAAAAAAAAATTATTTGTTCTTATCTATTATATATAATACAACAACAAGTTTGATGAGCAATTTAATTAATATGACGATTATACTCCTACATTAGTAACTATATAATATTTATTTCACCTCATCATTCTTTTATTACAAATTATCAACTATTTTATATTTAATATGTGCATCCATACATTAATACTTATATATATGCATACATATAATAAATATATACATAGGCACTTGCTCAAATGAGAACTTGTATTAAAATGAGATATGAGATCCAATATCATCCACCCATTCTATACATCTTGATTAAATCATAACCACCTATTTATACTTTATACTTTATATTTTTTCTTTCATCTCTACCCAACCTCCCCCACCAGCCGCCGCCGCTGTCATCCACCGCCATTGTCTTCCGCCACCGCCGCCGCCGCCGTCTTCCTCCGCCGCAAGCCCCCCTCCACCACTGCCATAAAACACCAGACCTACTAATATCTCCCACCCTTTTTCTCATCACTCATTTTCGCCAACATCCCCCATTTCAAATCTGCCTCTCTCACTACTCCGATCAACCTTGCCACACCAGTTAATGGTACCGAACGGAGGGAGAAGACGATAAACATATCACTAATTAGTTGTTGTCAAACTGATGATTTATGCCTATTTTTAGTGATCTTCCAGGCATAGTGTTATGGGGGTTTGATATGATGGTGGCGGTGAAGATGAAGACAGCAGGAGGTGAAGGTGGTGATTGATTTTGGCGGTGGTGATTGTTGTTAGTTTGTTGATATGGTGATTTGTTAGTAATGTCGAGGTGTTCGGAGCCGGTAGTATCACTGTTGATATGTGGTTGTCTGTTATTGTTTCGTCGTGGTGATTTACAAGTGGGTGGATATTGTGCTTATTGTATTTGCGGCAGTGATTTTTTGGTTTAAATGTGGTGATTTTCGTTGGACGACGGTGATTTTTCATTTTCAGGTGGTAATTTTTTATTTTTCGGTGATGATTTTTGATTTTTCGGTTGTGATTTTTGATTTGACGGTGGTGATTTTATGGTGGTCGCCGGAGGCGGTGGTGGTCGCCGGCGTCAGTAGTGGCCAGAAAATGGTGGTTGCTGGTTGTTGGAGGTGGTGGTAGGTGGTAAATAAAAAGAAGAAGATAGAAGAAGATGGAAGAGATGATGGTTGGAGAAGTTGATGAGATTTAAAAGGAATGGTTTAGATTAAAAATAAATTTAAATTTTTATGGTTGAGATTAGATCTCATATCTCACCAAAAAAAGGTTCTCAATGGAGTAAGACTCTATATACATATATATAAAAATTAATACATACATACATACAAACATACATACATACATACATACATACATACATACATATATATATATACATACATACATATATTTATACATACATTGTTAGATATTGAATACAACACAGAGGGGAGGGTGAATGTGTTTTGGATATTTTTAAGCCTTTTTGAATTTATTTGGTTGTGTGTGAACAAAGCAGATTAAATATGCAGTTACATTCTGTTGGCAGAATAAAAATAGCAAATACAATATTTCAAAACTCAATTAATTTTATTTTAAAATTAAGTTAGGGTCTTGCTACAAATCCTGGGTTCTTTGTAAGTAAAGAACTCAGCTTCTATCTTGAGAGAATACAAGAATATTGAATCTGTTTGTTACTTGTGAACTAGGGACCCGTGCATGCTTTATACACTAGCAACACAGGTTTACAAAACTTGTAGTAAAAAGAACTAAACCAATTTCTAAAGCAACATTTTTACATTTTCATTTCTGGCTTAGAAAATCTGTGCACAATCTTGCAGGTCTGTGATCACCCTTTGTTCATTTAATTTTGGCCCTTTATCTTGTATTCTTCAAGCTGCTTTTGTAGACTTTCCAATCCAGTGAAAGGATTATTTGTTGACTGATAATCTTGAATATTTAACTTGTCTGCATTCTATATTTGAAAAGCATATCGAGATCTCTAGTTTGTTCTATAGAGGAGTGACATCTCGACAAGTATAATGACTTATCGAGATCTCTGAGTTCTCTATAAGTATACTTGACTTGTCAAGGTCTCTAAATTCTTGCACTTGAATTGACTTGTCGATATGTCTGAGATCTCTACATGTAGAACTGACTAGTCGATATCTCAGAGATCTATATACACATTTCGACTTATCGATATCTCTGAGATCTCTATATGAGAAATTGACTTGTCAATATCTCTAATCTTCATATCTTCATTTAATTTTTCGATATCTCGGAGTTCTCAACATGCAGAAATGACTTGTCGATATCTTCATTTGACTTGTCGATATCTCTGAGACTTCTCTATAAGCCATTCTGGACTTCTCTACAAGTCATTATGGACTTCTCGAATGACTTCTCTATATGACTTGATCTATGACTTGTCGATATCTTGACTTAGAACATTTTTTATAGAACAGCTTTATTCAACTCCAAGCTTCTATACTTTTCTCTAAGGTATGATCATGGCTTGATCTTCTTCCAGAATTTATTTCTTAACTTGAATCTGTTAACTGACAAATCCCCCAGTCTAATCTTCTAACCATTTTACAGACTCAGGTAATACAATACAAAATACAAATATTGATTACCAATACAATTGATCTTAGGGCTATCAATTTGACTTAGTCTTGTAATTGTAAAGGCATGACTTGCACAACATACATGCATACACACATAAATGCATAGACATATACACACACACACATATATATACATATATATATACATTCTCATATATTCTTATTCGTCATCAATTTAAAATCGTCCTCTAACACATTAAAATGGCCAAATTCTATATTAAATTATATGAAATAAAAAATAAAATAAACTATTTATACACATACGTACGATTTATACTTCACTATCAAGAATTATGTGACATATATCATATACTCCCACCGTCCCATAGATTATTAACATCGTCAGGGTGGTTTATTATGCAAATTAATTCATGACAATTATACCCCTACATTAATATCTATATAATATTTAATTTACCCTGTCATTCATTTATTAAAAATTATCAATTATTGTATAATTAATGTGCATGCATACATACATACATACAATAAATATATACATATACATAAATTAATACATGGACACACACAAACACATACATACTCGTATAATCTTATTTGTAATTAATCTAAACTCATTCTCCAACATAATTAAATAATGAAATATTATATTAAATTCAATGAAACAAAAATAAAGTAAACTGCTTTTACAGATATGTACGATTTATACTTCAATTTTAATCACTCTATGACATACATATACTCCCACCGTCCCGTAGGCTGTTAACATTGTGGTTAGACACCGAGATTAAAAAATTGAATTATGTTGAAGAAAAATTAAGAAAACGGGATAAATTTTGGAGCCATTATAAAGATAATTTGCTATTTTAGGAAATGTTAACAAATTGTTGGAACATCCCGAAATAGAAAGTTATTGGGACGGAGAGTATCATATGTCATTCAGTGAGTAAAATTACAATGCTGATATCAATTGTATATATTGTATGACTCATCAATCACATTTCTAATACATAAAAATATAAATAATTAAAAAACAAATTAATAATTATTTATATTTTGAGTGACTGATATACATCAGCACACATAATCACTTGTATTTATTTTACTTTATAAGCATTAACATATTACAAATCTATACTATTATATTAAAGATGAAACAATGAAAGTTTGATTGGTAGTCGGTGGTTTTGTCACTAAATTTAGTGCCGTTAGATATTATATGATCAAATTGATGAGAACCGTTAGATATAATCTTAAAATTTATTACATAAGAAAGTTTAAGGTTCGAATCTCATCAAGAACATATTAGAATTATAATTTACAACATTTAATAGGCGTAAAGTTTGAATCCCAATAATAACATATCAAAATTATAATTTATAATATATAATCATTAAAAAAAGAATGATTGTGATTTATAATATAAAATGATTAAAACAACCGTACATCGCACGGGTTATAAGCTAGTACTATTTTATTATGAAGTAGCAAAAAATGTATATACTTACATGATATATTAGGTAAACATACCTCGATCACTTGTGCACATATGCATAAACAAATAAATTATTAATCCATTAGATAACAACATAAATGTATTGTCAACAGTTACAGCGAAAATAATTTCAATTAGTACAAAGTATGCTAGTTTCTCATTAAAGGCCCAAAGGTTAAGAATTATGAACAATAAAAAATTAAACGTACATGCAACACATTCACGGGTCATCATGTATCATTTTTTGATTTCGATTAGGTAATTGAACCACAGGCTCCTAGCTCCCATATAATGAATTAGAGGACCCATGACAAAGAAGCCCTAGTTATGGATATATCGAGCACTTCTTTGGTAAAAGGAAAACAAATTAAGATGATCTTCGATTTACCTGAAGATTTATTAGCACAAATATTCAAAATACTTGCTAACGAGGATCTCTCGATTTGCAGGTGTGTTCAAAAATCATGGTATTACTTTATACAAACTCCAAAGTTTATGGCGTTGCAGTCAAGCTATCATGGTCCTGTCATGTACTTCACTTTTTTGACACACTTTTTGCCTAAAAATTAACACGGTGTGTTGATAATTGTCCCTATTGCTATGCACAATCGTCCGATTTAACATGCAAGTCTTCATGTTTAATGCTGATCATTATAGTCCAAATATATATATGAAATCCTGTTATTCAAGATTACGATACTCTCCCACCTTTAAAGCTACCTAGTTTTTCCTTAAAAGAGACATTGTGGAGGGCTTTAGCTTTTGGATTTATGCCGAAAATTAATGATCACGTGGTGGTACATATTGTTAAATGAAGTGACCCTGTAAGTTGAGTTTTGGTATTTCTAGTTCTAGCTCATGATCTTTAGAGACTCATGGGAGTAAATGTGAATGTTATCACTTATTCCAATAAATTGTAAATTATTGTAAAATAATTTACAATTTATTGGAATAGGCGATAACATTGAGTAAGAGACTTCTTAAAAATTTTGATATCGCCAAAACAATATCATTTAATTTTTCTAAAATAGACGATATATATTTTATTAGAATAGGAACTTATAACTTGAAAAGGGTACTAATTAAAAAAGGAGACCAATAAAAATTCATTATAGGGTTAATTAAAAATCTAATTTGATAGGGAATAAAATAACCCTGATTGCGCAATTAATATTGCATTATTTACACCCGGTTTGGTTTGCACATAAGACCCATTTGAAAAAGCCCAAAAGCCTTGAATATTGATTATTTTCGTAATTAATAAATATGGGAAAAATAGCTAATAGATGGAGTTCGAATAAGGGTGTAATTTCTTGAGGATTGGGCCAATTAGCCTCCAATAAACCTCATAGGATAAGAAATCAATTTTCTACATTCTAGGACTCCAAAGTCCACTCTAAATCCGAGACTTGCCCACCAAGTCACCTAATACTTATCCAATTTAAAGGCATCGCATGCCTATATAAGGGGTCTCACCCCACAAATCAGAACAATATTTTTGACTTGATCCTTGGCAAAGAGCAAAGTACGTAGGCATCTTGTGAAGGCAGATCGAGTCACGAAGCACGAGAGAAGTCAAAAGAGCTGTGAAGCTCACGAATCCTAGCATTAAATACACCCTATTTTTTTACCCATAACATTTGACGTCGTCTGTGGGAAAGAAGAACAACAACCATGGTGAACACACGGAGCAGAAACAACGTTCCTGAAGGAACACCGGCTGGAACTACCCAGAAAATTTCATCTTCCATTGAGATCCCCCCCACTCAACTTACTCTCAAGGGGCAATGGATCCTTTGAATCCCCGATCTGAATCACAGCCATCTTTAGGGGCGAATCCCCAAAATTCGAATCTGAATGCTCCTTTAGGAACTCAATATGCGGGTTTTGAGATGTCAACTATAGTAAATCATATGCCTATCAATCCCACTTATAGGATGTCGATCTACTCGGAGGCTGTAGGAAGTAGGCCACCTTTACCACCTCGATCCCAGCCTTGGAACGACCCTAATTATCTTAGAGGTTTGCAACCGATAAATAATGAAAGGGATGTATATGGGCCCTGCACAACTGAGGATAGCGGAGAATCAACTGATGAAGATGTTAGTGTTTGTGCCCTAGAGACAACACTATTAAGTTTATATTATGAAACATATGGATTATTAATTATGATCCTATGGATTATTCTTTAGTAATTTATTGTATCTTTCTTTTCTGCGATAAAATGTTAGATTAATAAATATTCTTGGAATATAATATGTAAATCTATATCTCTAAGTACGTGACTTAGAAATGAGATTATGAGAATAGTATTATTATTCTTAAAGGTCCCTAGTCGAGTATTATTATTAAGGGACGATAATAAATACATTAAGACTAGTGTGTTTGTTGATTGATGATCACATCTCATTATTCATAGGTATGATGATACTAAAGTCAAAACACATGCACATGTATTAAATATATGGTGTTGGATTGACCCATTGTGAGATACTACATGTTTAATGTGTCATAAGTTAATCTCACAGTGATAATGATGTATTGGTCCTTAGACCTGAAATCATTATATTTATATACGAGAATTAATATACTTTGATACTATTGAAAGTTATCCTTGACCGGGTAATCATAAAAGTAGTCATTGGGTATATTATGAATCATATGAGAAATATGAATGATCTAGATGGGATTTAGCACTCCTTTATTAAAGGAATGATATTATTGGCCTCTTGATTGAGTAAGACTATAAAATGCATGGTCGTGCTCAAATAATGATTTGTTTAATAGTTTACTCATTGATCAAGGAAAGAAGGATTAAACGCTTGCAGAGGATAACACAATGCATGTCTCGAGTTTGATCTATAATATAAGGCTAAGAGGATTATATCACATTGTACATTATTCATGAAAGGTTTAATTGAATCACTAATTATTATTATTACTTGGGTAGCAATGATGTATTACTAGATGTCACTCATTGTTTATAATTTTATTATTGGAAAATAAAGTATTGCCAACGTAATAATAACCTAAAGGGTCACACAAAGAACGTTTAAACAAAGTATTATTTAAACTATGAATTTAAATATTTTATTATTATTTATTCAAATTTAATTATTAAATTAATTAAGTGAGACTTGATTAATTGTAAATATATTAGAATTCAAATTTAATAATAATATAAACCCAAATCAGAATGGGTCTTTTAGAAGCCCATTGGTTTAGGGTAAGACCTTAATCCTCTCTCTCCCCTATATATATATATATGAAGATGTATAATTTTAAGGGGGGTTGAATCACGTTTTTGGAGAAAAACCCTAGCAGATCTACATCTTAGAGAGGCTAGAGAGAGAGAGAGATGAAGGCAACCAAAATCGACTAGTACCGGCTCCATTGTTTGTTGGACGATCGGACGTTCGTGTGGATACCTTTGGAGAGCAGATCTTCGCAAGGAGGGCTGCTATGGTTCATCAAGATCAGAGCGTTCATCATATTCAGAAGGGAAGCTTTATTAAGGTACATGATCCTATTCTCCGTAATCATTCATTCATTATACATAGATCATGAGGTAGGGATTCGAATTTTTTTGTTTTTTCGCTGCGTTTATATGCCCGGATCCCTAACAATGGTATCAGAGCTATGTGTATAATGGGATGATTTGATTACGTGTTTAAAAAAATTTTCAATATATTAAGCATAAATCAGATTTGTCATGTATGTATGTGATACGGTTTATGTGTGAGATTTAATATGCATGCTGATATGTTGATTTATGATCGAACTGTTATGTAGAACTTTCTGCATATTCACGTGATATTTACGTATATGATGATACTAGCACATAATATTATGACATGACTGATCAGTATGCGATTTGTATGTTATACATGATATCGGGTTTAAGATAATGATCTAAACTGTTGGACAGATGGTGAATTGACATGATCTGCTCTACGGGGAATGATCAATGTGTATAGGATACATACTTTTGTAACTACTAATGATGCAGTAGGGGTAGAGAATGGTTCAGATATGATCTGTAGTTCTAAAATTGGATTTCTGTACTAGACTGCTCAGCCGTTGATGGATTTATCCGTTGATGGAGTTATCTGTCGATGGTTTTATCCGTTGATGGATTTATTCGTCGATGGTTTTATTTGTTGATGGATTTATCCGTTGATGAAGTTATCCGTCGATGGTTTTATCCGTTGATGGATTCATCCGTCGATGGTTTTATCCGTTGATGGATTCATCCGTCGATGGTTTTATCCGTTGATGGATTTGTAAAATACAAGTTGAAACTGCATTTGATGCAGTAGTGGCAGGGGCTGGTTACGATATGATCTTTAGTCCCGAAATTAAGATTTATGTACTAGACTGGTCTGCCGCCCCCGAACCCCGCCCGGGGGCCGCCGCCCCTGAACCCCCTCTATATATTTTTTTACTCAAGTTCTTTATTTGTTTACTTGAGCATGATGTTGGTTATGGCCTTAAGGCCTTGAGATTAAAGTTTATGGTTTTTGGTTTTATAAATACGACTTGCATGTCGTTTTCATTATTCTTGTAATTATATGACCTTGAATGTAACTCGAGTTTTCTTATGTAACTACATTAGTATAGGTTGTTTTATTGTAATGAACTTCAAGAAGGGATGATCCAAAAGGAGAAGCAACTATTGAGACAGGAAGAATGTAGACTTGTAATTCTAATTGTATTTGTATTATTAACCATAGATTGACCTTGATCCTTTCATTAGCTTGAAAGGATCACATAGGATAAATGCCATAACCAAGCACGTTTACATACCGCACTTTACATATTGATGTATGAATATATGTATAGAATAGTTAATGATGCATGTTTTAATTAGATTAATCATGCATGAATGTATGTATTAGATACTCACCCATGCCATGCCTTCTAAACAAGATAAAATCTGTAATGACTCAAGATTTTAAAATTTACAAACAATTATGAGATTCTCGTGTTTATGAATCACGGAATGAAATACAAATCTTCTTTATTTACGACATGGTGAGATTTTGTCAACAACGGGTTCATAGAACTTGTAAGGCTGTGGGTTTTAAGCGAGACCGGTGTGACTCCTCCACTACCTGGAAATCAAACCATTAACGAGTGTTGTAAAAGACATGCATGTACTTTAACAAGACTAAGATAATTTGTCAACCCTAAGTAAGTTGTATTGTTATCTAAATTTGTATTTTTAACTTGTAACACTTAAAGTCTGTAAAAATGCAAAGGAGCAGACTGAAGTCTTTTTCCTAAAACAATATCAAGCCTAAGGATTCTATCTGGAAGAAGATCAAGAAGATCATGCCTCAGAAGAATTTTGAAGAAGCTTGGAGTTGAATAAATCCTGTTTGGAGAAAAATACCCTAAGTCAAGATCTCTACAAGTTACAGATTTAATGTTATAGAGAAGTCATTCGAGAACTCCAGAATGGCTTATCGAGAAGTCATTCAAGTTTCAGAAAGTACCGACGGATGAGGAACATCCATCGGAATAGTAGTTTGGCTAGTCGACGGATAACTGCTGTTAGGCACATCCGTCGGGTTATAATCACTACTCGACGGATGATCAATATCCATCAGGATAAAAGAAATGAATGAATTCAGAATGGAGAAGTCAAGAAAGCTATTAGAGAACTCAGGAAGATATCGACAAGCAAAATTGAAGAAATAAAGTTTGGAGATATCGACAAGTCATTCCTTCACTAGAAAACCTAGAGTTATCGACAAGTCTACATTCAGTAGAGAACTCTGAGTTATCGATAAGTCAAAGTGAAGATGTGAAGACTAGAGATCTCGACAAGCTGAAGACCTCTACAAAGCAAACTCAATATGGAGTGCTAAAGATCTCGATAATCCTATATACTCATGGAGATGTCAAGTGTTCTATTAATTCAAACTGAAGATCTCGAGGTACAGTCTCAAAGTACAGAATTGTAAATCAGTTCAATATCCAAGATAAACAATCAACAAACAATACAAAAGCTGGATTGACAAGTCTACAAAAAGCAGCTTGAAGTGTGTGCAAGATCAATGGCAAAGATTAACTGACAGAGGAAGATTAAAGTAAACACGGGATGCTAAAGATATGCTAAGCAAGAAATGGAAGATTTTCTTTTCTATAAATAGAAATGACAAGTGACAGTTTAGAAAAGCTAATACCATGTTTATTATCCAATGTGTAAACCAACAGTTACTGAGTTATAAAGTTAACACTGGTCCTCAGGTTAAAAGTAACAATTTAGAGAAAATCTCTTGTATCACTCTCAAGAAGAAGCTGAGCTCTTTAACATCAAAGATCTTAGAGATTTTGTAACAAAACAGTCTTAATTTTTAATATAAAAATTAAGTGAGTTTTGAAGATTTATGTTCTTTATTTTATACAAGTTCAGATTCTGCATGAACATTTTTCTATACAAGATTTTATTTACTTTGTTCAACCATTAACCTTCAAGAAATGCCAAAAATCAGTAAAACACATTCACCCCCCTGTGTATGATTCATTACCTAACAAGTGGTATCAGAGCAAAATCTGAAAGTAAACAGATTCAAGATCTTGGAAGAATGAATACACAGAAAATCAGTAGTATCAAAATTCCTACCTTTGACAAGGCTAACTACACTCTTTGGAAAAAGAAAATGATGTTGTTTATCAAGATGGCCAATCCATACTATATTCAGATCCTCAAGAATGGACCCTTCATTCCTCTGGTAAGAGTTGAGGAATCTACAGATGGAGACATGGTCATACCAGCTCATTATGCTCCTAAAGATCCAGCTGAGTATTCTGACCCTGAAAAGGAGAAAGTCTCCCTGGATAGCAGCTTGCAATTGATATTGATTGAATCACTTGACAATGTGATGTACAACAATATTGTTAATTGTGACACTGCCAAACAAAAATAGGAGAAGATTGAAATACTCTGTGAAGGAACTGAGGAGGTTAGATCTAATCAAAAAAGGATACTGATTTCACAGTATGAGGGTTTCATGGCTAAGCCTAAGTAAAGCATTATTGATGTGTTTAAAAGATTCAATAAGCTGATAAATGACTTGCAGCTTCATGACAAATACTATGAAGCTGAAGAGGTGAATCTAAAGTTCTTGCTTACTCTCCCTGACCATCTGAAACAGAAAATTTCAGCAATAAGGGAAGGGAGCGACTTGAGCAGAATAACTCTGGAAGTTCTATATGGAATTCTCAAAACATATAAACTAGAGATGATTCAAAGGCAATCGTTGAGATCTGGTCAAGGACATGTTGTGGATGGCTCAAGTGCTTTAATTGTAAATGAAAGCCAATCCTTCAATGATGAACTAAGATCTCAAACTTCACTTGCCTCAATAAGTGAGCAGAGAACAAATGATTCACATGAGCAAGTCATACTAGAGTTGAAAAAGGATGAGTTCTACACTTTTGAAGAACTGGATGAGCTAGATCAGTCAATGGCCTATTTAGATAGAAAATTCTCTAACATTAGAGTAAATATGCCAAGGAACTTCAGAAGTAAAGGACAATATTTCAACAAAGACAACAGCTGGAAAGAAAGAGGGAAGTACAATTCTGACGGCAAGAGTGGTTACAAAACTGGATATGTTGACATATCTAATATAAGGTGCTTTAATTATGATGAATTAGGCCACTTTACTACAGAATGCAGGAAAACTAATAAGGCGAAGAAAGACAAAGCTTATCTTGAACTGGAAGCAAAGTATGAAGCTCTTCTGAAAAAGCAACTGAGCAAAGCTTACATTGTGGAGGGAAATAGTTGGGATGATTCAGATAATGATGAAGATGAAGAAGTTGGATACTATGCTCTAATGGCTTTGGAGCAAGGTGAATCATCCTCATCAAAAGTACAGACACCAACTCTTACCACTGTTGATCTAAACGTGAATCAATACAAGGAGACTGTTGAAAAGATGAGCACATAAATGTTTCACATTCACACAAGCATGGTTGCTGCTAATGAAGAAGTTAGCAGATTAACAAAGATAAATAAGAAGCTCAAGAGTGAGATGCAAGAAACTGAATTGTTGCTAGTTGAGCTTGAAGCTTTAAAACAAGAAAATGCTTATCTCAAGAACAAGCTCAAGTGTGAAAATGAAATTGAAGCAGTGTTAAGGGAGAAGCTAGAAAAGAATGAAGTAAAGATGAAATCTTTTAGAAATGCATCTGAACTGGTCGGACAGTATCATGAGAAGAATAAGCCGTGTGCAAACATTGCTATTGGTCTTGACTATGATGACATGAGTGATAAAAAGAAAACTGTAGGTGACAAAGGGAAAGCAAAGAAGACTGAGAATGCTCCAATATTTTTAAAAGAGGTTAATGCACTTGTATTCAAAGCATGTGTAGTCAACTTCAGTGAAGAAGAATTGATTATCAAGCAAGAAATTGTTGATGAAGATAAAAAGAAGAAAACTGAAGAATCAGTTCAGTCTTCCAATACTGAAGAAAAGCTCATGAACAAACAAAGTCCCAAGACTCCTATTCAAGAAACTAAAACTGAAGATGCAAGAACGAGAAAGAAAAATAGAAATGGGAAAATAGGGATAAACAAAAGCAATAATTTTGCTTATATTGCAATTTCTCCTAGAAAGAAGTGTGAAAAATGTGGCTCTTCAAATCATCTAACTCACCTTTGTAAAAAGGTTGTTAGCAAGCCAGCTGAAGGAACTTGCAAATACAATGAAGCAAATTCTAATGATCCATATTCATTCTGTGATAAGTTTGACTGCATTCCTTGCAACATGAAGGTAATGAAGAGTTGCCACAAACTGAGAGTAGACCTTAAAGAATCAAGAAATGAGTCCACATCAGAAGGAAAACACGCACAACAATTACTAAATTATGTTTCTTCTAAAACTACTCATTCTACTTCTACTGAACAAGTTACCAAGAAGAAACTACCCAACATTGCTTGGGTTTCCAAACACACTTAAAACTCATTGTGTGCAAGGCAAGTGAAGAAAGTCATCTGGATCATAGACAATGGATGTTCCAGGCATATGACTGGTGGTAAAGCCCTCCTATCACAGTTTGAGGAGAAAGCTGGCCCATTGGTGACCTTTGGAGACAACAGCAAAGGATTCAAAATGGGATATGGCAAGATTTTTCTGAAAATGTTGTCTTTAAATAATGTAGCACTTGTAGCTGATCTTGAAGTGAGTATTTTCAGAATTAGCATATTGTAGACAATGGTCTCAAGTCTTATTCAACAAGGAGAATGCACTGTTATCAGTAAGAAAACTGGTGAAGTTACTCTAAAAGGAGCAAGGAAAGGAAGCTTGTTTGTTGTAAATTTTGACTCAACAAATAAGGATGGTATTTGTTGCTTCTACACCAAGGTATCAGGAGAAATAAACAAGCTCTAGCTCAAAAATATGTCTCACTTGATTTTCAAGAAAATTAACACCTTGTCAAAAAGGAGTTGGTAAGAGACATGCCTAAGATGGAGCTTGCTCAAGTTGAAGTTTGTGAAGTCTGTCAGACTAAGGAAATGAAGAAACTACTCAACAAGAGAATCATGGAAATGGAAGCTCATCTCATACACCTGAGTTTGATTGCACAACCTCAGGGGGAGAAAGAGGGTCTTCAGATACTGGAAGGAAGCTCAACTTGGGATTATGGTATCCCAAGGGAATCAGTTTTGGAGCTGTAGGTCTCACAGGTACATATTTTGCTAGATGGAGGGCTGACAAAAAGAGTTCCAGTGGAAGGTGTAAATTTTGTCTTTCAAAGACCTGTATCCTGATATAGCATTAAGCTCATTTTTTGTACCAACAGAAAAACAATTAACTGACATTTTTACTAAACCTTTGGATGAAGCTACTTTCACTAGATTTGTAAGTGAAATTGGTTTGCTAAATTCTTCATCCTAAGGCAAGAACTCAACTAATGTTTTACAACAGATTAATCTCCAGTAAATCAAAATTAATTTGATTAATTGGAAATTAACTGAAATATGAATTATAAATATTTCAGAAATCTCTGTATATTTGTTTTTCAAATTCAATTAACTTAGAATTTTTCAAATTCTAAGTAAACTGCTCAGTTGTTAATTAACATTCTTAATATGTAAAATTAACACAAGGCGGAATTACAATAACCAAAAGTATTTAGAGAACTGAGTTCTCGATAAGTTAACTTCTCGACAAGTCATTTTAGGACTTCTCGAGTGAGTCTTCGGTAAGTCAATTTGCTGATTCTCGAGTGACTTCTCGATAGGCTTAAAATGACTTATCGATAAGTCCCTGTAGAATTTTCTAATAGTGTTCATACACAGAGTCCTCTACAAGTACATTTTTTGACTTATCAATAACTCAAAACTGAGATAATTTAAATTGATAAATTATTTTGGTAAAATACTTTTGGAAAATTTATTCTAATTTTATTTTAAATTTATTCAAGTAAAAGTTAGAATTAGTTCAGTCCACTTTTTGGACAAACTGGATATTTATTTGACATTTCGATAAGTCAAGTTTGAGTTCTCTATAAGATAATTTAAAATGACTTCTCGACATGTACTTCACTTCTCAAAATGACTTCTCGATAGACAAACTCCAAATGTCTATTTTTGAGTTCTCGACAAGTGTTAGATATAATTGTGATGTCATAACTAATCTGATGTGTTTAGTTTCAGAACTTAATATCATGACTTATCGGGACTTACTGGAAATCAAAACTTACTGAAGTCAGAACTCATATCAGAACTTAAGGTCGTCAGGATTTATATCAGGACTTAAGTGCAGATACTTCAGATAAGGAATGCAACTGATTTACATGAGAAGATCTGGACTAAAATAAAGGAAGATATGTATGAAGAGTTAGAAGACTAGAAGACTTGTAGAAGATAATATCTTATTGATATATTTTAGGAGACAGAATTATATTCCATATCAATTAGAAGATATCTTGTAACTTTGTACTATATAAACACAACTTAGGGTTTACACTATATGTGTTATCATTATCGAGAATATTATACATTGTAACCCTAGAAGCTCTTAGTGATATTGTTCATCACTGAGAAAGAACCATTGTTCTATTGTAACAGAGTTTATTGAATATACTTGATTATTGTTACATACTTGTGTTGATAAATCGATTTGATTATATAAACACTATATTCAACCCCCTTCTATAGTGTTGTGTGATCTAACAAGTGGTATCAGAGCTACTCTGTTGATATACAAACAGTAAGATCCAGTTTATAATCATGTCTGAAGAAACACAAACTCCAACCAAGCCCACCAAAACTCAAGAAACTCAGAACAATCAAACCCACAGTAGATATGAAACTATTAGGGTTCCCATACCGAGAGCATCTGAGTATCCTATATGGAAAGTGAAGATGGCTATGTTTCTAGAAGCCACGGATCCAGAATACCTTGATAGAATTCATGATGGACCATATAAGCCTACCAAGCTCTCTGTTACAGTTGCTAATCAACCAACAAAGGTCATACCAAAGGAGAAAAATGACTACACAACTAAAGACATTCAATCTATTGCCAAGGATGGAAGGGTAAGGCATTTGTTGTATAGTGCAATTGACAATGTCATGTCAAATAGGGTAATTGGATGCAAGACTGCAAAGAAGATATGGGATGCTTTGGAGACAAGATGCCAGGGAACTGATGCTATCAAAATGAACAGGAAGACTATACTCACACAAGAGTATATATGAGCACTTTGATTCAAAAGCTGATGAATCATTAACTGATTTATATGACAGGTTTGCCAAACTCTTGAATAATCTGTCACTGGTGGACAAGGAATATGATCTTGAAGATTCCAATCTAAAATTCCTTTTAGCTCTTCCTGAAAATTGGGATTTGAAGTCTACTACCATAAGAGACAACTATGACCTTGCTGAAACCACTCTTGATGAAATCTATGGTATGCTCAAGACACATGAACTTGAGATGGATCAAAGGAGCAAGAGGCATGGAAGAAAGTCAAAGACAGTTGCTCTTAAATCTGAGGAGAAATCTCCTAAAGTGGTTGTCTCAAAGAGGGGCAAAGGAAAGGCTCTCATCATAAAGTTTGATTCAGAGTCATCAGATTCTGATGACGATGATTCAGAAACTAAAAGTTTATCTAAAGTGGATGTTGATGCAGAGATAATGCAACTGTGTGCTCTTATGGTGAAGGGTATCACAAATATAGCCTACAGGAAATTCAGAAAGGGAAAGAAGTTTTCCAGAAAAGGTGGATGTTCTGAAAAGAAAGGGTTCATAAAGTCCGAAGGCAAAGCTGGAAAGTCTGACAGAGGAGACAACTCAAATGTCAAATGCTACAATTATGGTGAAAGAGGCCACATCTATCCTGACTACAAGAAAGGAATAAGTGATAAAGGCCAGGCACTTATCACAAAGAAGAAAAACTGGGCAGACACTTCAGATTATGAAGAAGAGGTAAATTATGCCTTGATGGAAAATGGTGATAGCAATTCTGTTGCTGCTAAATTGAAGGGAAACAGGAAGAACATCCTAGTTCTGAACAGTGGATGTTCAGGACATATGATTGGAAATAAAGCCCTGCTATCAGACTTTGTGGAGAAAGTTGGCCTAGGAGTTTCTTATGGAGATGGCAACATGGGAAAGACTCTGGGATATGGCAATATCAATCTTGGGAATGTCATCATTGAAACAGTAGCTCTTGTCTGAGGACTTAAACACAATCTGCTAAGTGTGAGTCAAATCTGTGAAAGAGGTTATCATGTGGATTTCTTTGAAGAACACTATAAAGTTGTAAGCAATTCTACAGGCAAAATGGTTCTGAAAGGTTACAGACATGGTAACATATATGAAGCCAGACTTTCAACAAGTTTCGATGGTTCTGCAATCTGTCTGTTACGCAGAGCATCAATTGAAGAAAGCTGGGATTGGCACAAGAGACTCTCTCATTTAAATTTTAACAACATAAATGAGCTAGTAAATAAAGATCTTGTGAGAGGACTGCCAAAATCAGTATTTGCTCCTGATGGTCTTTGTGACTCATGTCAAAAGGAAAAATAAATGAAATCTTCATTCAAGAGCAAAACTGAATCCTCAATTCTTGTGCCTTATCACTTACTGCATGTTGATCTATTTGGTCCAGTCAATGTCATGTCTATTGCAAGGAAGAAATATGGTATGGTTATAGTGGATGAGTTCACAAGATACGCTTGGATGTATTTCTTGCACAAGAAGAATGAAATTGCATCCAGTCTAACTAATCATGTTAGACAGCTGGATAAGTTAATCAAGGATTCTGTTAAAATTATAAGAAGTGATAATGGTACTGAGTTCAAGAATTCAATCATGGGAGAGTTCTGCAAAGAGCATGGAATTAAGCAGGAATTTTCTGCACTTAGAACTCCACGGCAAAATGGAGTTGTAGAAAGAAAGATCAGGACTCTTATTGAAGCTGCAAGAACTATGCTTGATGAAGCAAAGCTACCAACCTATTTTTGGGCTGAAGCTGTGCAGACTGCTTGTTTTACACAGAATGCTACACTCATAAACTGTTGTGCATATGTTGTGTACTTGATGATTACATAAACAAAACATCTAAGTAGATTTTACTTAGTAAAATTATGTAGCACTCGACGGATAAGAATTACAGTCCCGACGGATAACTCATTATAGTCCCGACGGATGATTAACTTATTATCCATCGAGTGAGTAGCTTTTGTAATAATAAGTCTGTAGCACAATTATGTATGCTCCTTTGTATAGAATCTGTAGTAGCATCTAAGTCATGTTGACTTTAACTAGATATGCAGAATAGGTTGTTTAATTGTACATAAATGATGTCTTGTAATTCTGCATAAGTGAAATAGAGTCAAGTGCCAAAATAGCTACCGACGGATGATTAACAAAGCCATCGACGGATGATCAAATGACTATCAATGGATGTTTAATATAGCAATCGACGGATGATCAATTAAACCATCAATGGATGTTCTGAAAGTCGACGGATGATCATATGAAGAATTCAAACAGCAGTTGAACAGTGAAAGCTGACACACAGCCGTCGAGATGTATACAAACACACTGTGGAAGCCCATTAAATGGGTAATAGAGGACGAAAAGCAGCATAGCTTAAGACTAATAATTTTTATATTTGTTCAGTCTTTTTGACTTTGTAATCCTGGTATTATATAAACCAAGAGTGTAGCAAATAGAAAAATAACTGAGATAGCTGAGAAACACAAAAACAGAGAAATCTTTATAAGCAGAATCATTAGCATTTCCTGTATTCTCAGTAGTTCCATTTGTAAGCAGCTGTGAGCATTCCTGCACACAGAGTCCTCTCGATATATTATATATATCTCTGGTGGAATTGTTTAAATCCACCAGAAAGTTTTTAAAGACTCTTATTTTTAATTACTTATGTTTTGATTCAATTAAGTTTCTATTCCGCATTGTGCTAATCAAAACATTATATCTATATTCGAGTTGGACATTTTTATTTCGAGAAAAAGGTTCAAGAATTCTATTCAACCCCCCTTCTGTAATTCTTGCTATATTGTTAAGGGACTAACATAAACAAGAATGGAAAAACACCATATGAGATGGTGAAGAAAAAGAAGTCAAATCTGAAATACTTTCATGTATTTGGATGCAAGTGTTTTGTTCTTAAGATTCATCCTGAATAGCTGTCAAAATTTGATCTAAAAGCTGATGAAGGAATTTTTGTTGGATATCCACTTTCCACAAAAGCCTTCAGAGTCTACAATTTAAGAACAAGGGTTGTCATAGAATCTATCAATATATCTTTTGATGATAAAAAGATTACTGGACTTGAAGATTTCAATGATCATGATCAACTGAGATTTGAAAATGAAGATGTAAATTCTGATTCTGTAAATTTTGATGACCTAAATCTTGATGCTGTATGTTCTGATGGGCTAAATTCTGATGTCATTGAAACTGTGGCAACTGCTCCAAAGGAAAGTGCACCTGTGCAGGGGAAGCAAGCTGATGATCATACCACATCTCAAGACTCTCAAGAAGCATCAAAACATGTCACTAGTTCTTCAAGTTCTAATTCATCAAAATTTGATGAGCCAAATTCTGATAATTCTGGACACTCTGATTCTTCAATTCCTGAAGGATCCAATTTAAATTCTGGAAACTCAGAGAGCATAACTTCAGGGGGAGCATCAGAAAATGCTGATGGAGACAACATGGATCATGGGGGAGGATCCAGTTCTAGAGATCAACTTCCATCTGCAAGGAAGTGGACAAAAGCACACACACCTGATTTAATAATTGGAGATCCTGAAGCAGGTGTCAGAACTAGAACTGCAACAACAAATGAATGTCTCTATCATTCCTTTCTATCTCAGACTGAACCAAAGAAAGTGGAAGAAGCTCTTCAAGATGCTGATTGGGTACAAAAAATGCAGGAAGAGTTAAATGAATTTGAAAGAAATAAAGTCTGGACCCTAGTGCCAAGACCAAAGAACAGATCAATTGTTGGTACAAAATGGGTGTTCAGGAATAAAACTAGCAGTGATTGCATAATTACAAGAAATAAAGCAAGGCTGGTTGTTAAAGGTTACTCTCAACAAGAGGGTATTGACTATGATGAAACATTTGCACTAGTTGCTAGATTGGAAGCCATAAGAATCTTTTTGGCTTATGCTGCTCACAAGAAGTTTAAAGTCTTTTAAATGGATGTAAAAAGTGCTTTTCTTAATGGAGAATTGGAAGAAGAGGTATATGTTGAACAACCTCCAGGCTTTGTAGATCCAAAATTTCCAAATCATGTCTACAGGCTTGACAAAGCACTTTATGGCCTTAAGCAAGCTCCTAGAGCATGGTATGAAACTCTGACTCAATTTCTGCTGGAAAGTGGATTTCACAGAGGCACAATTGACAAGACCTTATTCTACCTCAACCATGGAAATGACTTACTTTTGGTACAAATATATGTTGATGATATCATCTTTGGTTCTACAAATGCCTAACTCTGTGAAAGGTTTGCAAAGCTAATGCAGTCAAGATATCAAATGAGTATAATGGGAGAACTTAGCTATTTTCTGGGACTTCTGGTCAAGCAAACTGAAGAATGTACTTTTATCAGGCAATCCAAGTACACCAGAAATTTACTTAAGAAATTTGGAATGCAAGACAGTTCAACTGCATCCACTCTCATGGCCACTGTAACCAAGTTAGATAAAGATACTGGAGCATCAGTAGATATTACTAACTATAGAGGTATGATTGGCTCTTTACTCTATTTAACTACAAGTAGACCTGATATCATGTATGCTACCTGTCTTTGTGCAAGATTTCAGGCTGATCCAAGAGAACCTCATTTAATAGCTATGAAAAGAATTTTCAAGTACCTCAAGGGTACAGCTGATCTAGGATTGTGGTATCCTAGGGAATCAGACTTTAAGCTAATAGGTTACTCAGATGCAGATTTTGCAGGATGCAAAATAGACAGGAAAAGCATAAGTGGGAGCTGCCAATTTCTTGGAGGTAGGTTGGTTTCTTGGTTTAGCAAGAAATAGAAATCAATTTCCACATCAACTGCAAAAGCAAAATATATTGCTGCAGGAAGCTGTTGTGCATAGATTCTTTGGATGAAGAATCAGTTACTGGACTATGGGTTAGAATTTTCTAAAATACCCATTTATTGTGATAATCAAAGTAGTATTGCTATAACGGGAAATCCATTTCAACATTCCATGACAAAGCACATCAGCATAAGGTATCATTTCATAAGGGAACATGTGATGGAAGGTATAGTGTAATTGCATTTTATTCCAACATATCAACAACTAGCAGATATCTTCACAAAACCACTATGTGAAGCTACTTTTACAAGACTGGTAAATGAACTTGGAATGGTTTCAGGTTCTTTCTCAAAATCTGTTTAGTTTTTGTGCATCAGACTTTATGATCAGTGTTTACAGATTTTCTTATCTCTATGTAATATGTGCTTAGAATTATTATATATTAAATACTGATTGTTATCTGATGTGATTCTATATACTCTGAAAGTGTTTTTGAATGTTCTATGTCTATTCAATCCAATGAGGATTACTGTGCTAGATGCTGACCTAGTAGTCTTTAACATACTAGAAATCCCATGTTTGAATTAGTTATTTATGTGGAAATCTCAAACACAAGCAAATTCTGATTTTGAGTTTAGTCAAATTTACTTTGTGTATCTTATTACTAAGTCACAAACTAGATTTTTTCTTCTTATCTGTCAAATTCTGATGTCAGTAAATCTTAAGGATGAACTAAATGCTTGATAAGCCTCACTTATCTGAAAAAAACAAAAGAAAATAAAATTGAAGTCAGGTACTCCTTTGAGATCTAGAGTAAATATGTGAAAGAGAAGACCCAAGTGCATTGCTGGTATTAAGTTATATGCATTAGAAAAGCAAATAAATTTTTCTTGGTGACTTTTCACATTCTCTGATTACTGGAGAAATACTCTGATAATAGCATAAATTCTGATAGCAGTTGTGACTCATTTACACTAAGAAGCCACTGTAAAAAGAATGTCAAAAGATGCATAAAATGAGCACAAACAGTTGAGGTGGATTCTTGCATAAATTTATTCTATAGTAGACTTCAAAATTAAAGACAGATTTTAAGCACTTTTCTTAGTTATGCCTTATTTCTAAGATATACTGAATTTATCAGACTTTAATCTTTATCTGATATTTTGCTGATTCACACACTCACACTCCATATGAATGATGAAATTATTGTGGTGATTAAGTTGTTTCAGATAAACAGTTAAGTATTATTTGCATAAATTCCGAGGACAAGTTCTGATGAAAGTTCTGATGTTTAAACTCTGAAGAAACCAATCAATATTTGTGTGAAGAAATACAGAAACATACATTCACTTTTTGAGTACAGAATCCATATTCTGATGACCATTAAATTCTTATAATAGTCAAGTTCTGATGCAAATCCTGATGGAAACTCTGATGCTTACGTGGTATTATTTAATTACTTGGCTTATTTTTCAGTATTTACTGTAACAGTTATATTTTGTCAGAAAATAATTAAGTGAGATAAAAACAGTGATAATCATTTGGTTTATGGGTTGCTTGTTTGTTTTGGTAACAACATGTGAGCAATAATTACTGCTTATTTCCCGTGCCCACTAACTACTACTTTGACTATTTACTGGATGACAGGTGTAACGTGTCTATTTTACTTCCAAAAAGATCCATTGAGTGGAAAGAGTATAAATATTAGAGACAAAAGATTACCCAAATCTTTTACACTTAATCTCTTATTTCTTTTACTCTCTCTCTCTCTCTCTCTCTCTCTCTCTCTCTCTCTCTCTCTCTCTCTCTCTCTTTTACTCTCTATTTTCTGACGGACTCTCTTACAGGAATTTTAACAAACATCTTGTGAACACACATTTTCTCACTTATTTCTTAACAGAAATGGCACCCAAAGATCTAATCTATGATAAAGCCAAGTTTGTTCCTAATAACTACATGGCTATTCTTTCTAAGGACGAGGCTCATTCAGAACTTCATTTCGTCCAAGACTTTCTTGCTCGAAGTGAAATAGACTATGCACTGACCCAACCCCGGGCTCTCTCAGGCAAGCAGATTCTGGAGTTTTGGAGGTCTGGTGTTTATGATGATGGTGGAAAAGCTGGGTCCCCAAGTATTATCTTTATAACAGGGGAGGATGGGCATGTGGTGACCTTGTCAACTGTTCGACAAACACTATATTTTCCAGAAGATCACACCTTCAATTCACCAGTTGAGGAGCTCTTCAACAAATGATGGCAAATCTAGGATATGAAAAGTCTTTGGCAAAGTTGGGACAATTGAAGAGACCCCACATCAGGAGGGAGTGGAGTTTTTTCTTTGACTGTATTACAAAAGCTTTTGCCAACAAGTTCTCAAATTTTGATACTATACCCATAATGAGTCAGCAAATCGGGTATGCCCTTTTGAATCAAACACATTTTGATTATGCAAGAGCTATTTTAGGGTTTATTGGTGATAGGATGGAAGAAGATAGAAATATAGTATATTTTGCTAGATTCTGTCAACTTATATACAGTTCCAGTTGTACCATAAGAACTTATTTTCAACCTACACAATCTTCTCAACCACAACCATCTGCTACAACATCTAAATCTAAATCTTCAAGAAGAGCAGCATCTGTTCCTCAATCTCCACCAAGGAGAAGGAGAAAGGTGATTCTTAGGGATGAATCAGATGAAGATTAGCAAGTCCAGGTTCATGCATCAGAACCCGTGACTATAGCAGCTGAAGAATCAATTCTTCAGAAGGAGTTAAAAGCTGAAAAGGAAGTTTTTCAGAAAAATGTAACCCCTCAAAAAGAGAATGAAGTTGAAGACTCTGGTCTTCGAAAAAGAAAAAGATCTTCAAACTCTGATGTAGACAGTGTCTCTCCTCAATTAAGAAGATCAAGATCAAAGAAGAAGAGGGCCGGTGTGAAGATTATACAAGCTCAATATGAAGAAGCTGAGGAAGGGGATCAGGAATCTCTGATCTCACAAGAACCAATTATCATTGAAGCCCTTCCTGCACCTGAAGGCACTTTACCAGATAAAGTGATCACACCTCCTCTCTCTCCAGTACAAGAAAATGTTCAAGTTGAAGATTCAGGATTAAGTCCTGAAATTGATATTCATAGGCTGAACATTCCATCTGTCCTGTTTCTGGAAGCACCACAAGTACAAGTGACAACTCCACTTGATTCTCCATTAAATGCTGATGTTCCATCTACATCAGTTCAGGATCAGGAACCAGAATCTCCTTCTGTTACACACACTCTTGTATTGTCAGAAGATGATGGACTTTCTTCAAGTTCTCGAGACAGTGCTCCAACAAGTGCTCCAGTTCATGCTCCCATTCTTGGAAAGGAGGCACTGATTAAAAAAATTGTTGAAGAAGATGCTCATGTTCCTCGGGAAGAAACTCATAGAGGAGTTGAGTGGACCAAGAAGTGGAATGAATCTGATTTCATTCCAAGCTCCAAAGTTCTGATAGAGCATATGTCAAAAGCTGATGAGTTGTTGACAAACTCTGATTTCAAGATACAACTCAAAGTCACAGCTCTCAGTACCAGAAGTCTTCAAGGTCTACACTTCACAACTCAAGCCAAGGTTGATAAACTTCAAGAATCAGCTGATAAGCTAGATATGGAAATCAAGCTTGACAAAAACAAGTTTACAGACCTATTGAAGAGAAAGTTGAAGCTATTGAGAAAATTCAAGAACAACAACAGGCCCAACTGACTGAGGTCCTGCAGAATCAAGCCTCTCAACAAGCTCAACTGAATGAAATCCAATCTCCAGTAGAACTTCTTCTATCTCTACTCCTACCAGATGATACCAAAAGGGGGAGAAGGAAGTGAAGTCCAAATGCTCTACTAGTCAAGTACTGAAGAAGAAGGATGATAAAGAAGATGACCATGGAAACCCTAGCAAGGGCAAGGGTCTAGGTCAAGGGCAAAGCAACAAAGTTTCTTCACAGAAACAAATTTATGATTCTACCAAATCTTCTACACAGAAGAATTCAAGTTCTGAAGTTGTAAATGCTCAAAATCTGATAGCAAGTTATGATAATCAAACTCTGATATCAAGTTCTGATATTCTTATTCAAGAAGGAAGTAAAGACTCTCAGAAGTTTTTGCAAACTCTAAAGCTTAAGGGAAGGGAGACTACAGTCTATTATAAAGATCCCAAGATTCAGAGACTCTCAAGGAGGAAGAAGCTAGATTTGCAACTGAGAAGACAAATCTTAAGCCTAAAGCTTCTAATGCTAAAAAACCTCCAAGGCCTAAGGCAAAAGGCATTGTGATCAAGGAAAACTCTGAGGCTTGAAAGCCCAAGACAAGATAACAAATTGAAATTGATCCCAAGGCAAAAGGGAAAGGAAAGATTGATGAAACAACAAAAACACAGGAAATGAAGATTCCTCAAATCCTGATGAAACCAGTGTGCAAAATGGTTCAAGTTTTTGATGATACAGCTGCTGAAGATGAAACTGTTGAAACTCTGAAAAGAAGTAAGGTAACTGAAGAATCTAAGACAAACATAGCTCTAGTTGCTTAGAGTGAAGAACAGCAAGCTACAGAAGAAACAACAAATTCTGATAAAGTCATCAAGACATCAACCTATGATAAAGCTCAAGTTGATTTGAACAAATTGACAGTTACTGATAAGAGAAAACTCCTATGGAAAAATGTTAATCCATCAGATCCTAAGAAAAGTCAATTATTATCTGATTTCATGACTATTGTATTGAAAGCCAGAGAAACAAGAGACAGAGCTGGATTAGGTTTTGAAGAAGCCAAAATCAAAACAGGAGTTGAAGTATTTACAAGAGATCCATTTTTATTGACTGATGAACCTCTTGAAGAAGTTACACAGAAACACCTTGACAAGATTATATCTGTTCAAGTGGTATTGGATGCTCATGATAAAAGTAATGTCCAAGAAAAGCTGATTCTATTTCTTGAAGATGGAAGAACATACAGAATGTCAGAATCAGATGTGCTGAATAAATCTCTGAAAGAACTTCAATTCTTTCATTATCTTTTGGAGATAAAGTCTGAGATTACCGGGAGATGGTCAAATTTCATCATGAAGACCATAAGGCATAAAGCCAGAATCTCTGGATCAAGGGTTACAGATGTCATTCCAAATATAGTTGAAAATGATGAAAGTGAAATTAAAATGAAGAAGGATTCTGCTAAACTTGAAGTTATTCTGAAAGAGAAATGTATGTGCTACAATGAAGACTCTTCTCATCCAAGAGTAATCAGACTTGGTGATGGATTGGAAAGAAATCACATCTCAGCACTTAGGACTGCAATCTACCAGATTGGAAGTCAAGATGAAGAAATGAAGCAAGTCAAAGCTACAATAGCTCAAGTCCTGAGGAATAAAGAAGAGAAGCTGATATTAAACTTTGTTAGGAATCACTTTGGATTCAGATTGACTCAGTAAAATTGGTAAAAGCTACAATGATTGTAAGTTGTAGTTAGTTGTCTAAATAAACTCTCATTGCATTTGTACTTAAATGTTTTTGACATCATCAAATCTATTAACTTGTATATTTTTCATAATTTACAAGTTGGGGGAGATTGTTAGATATATTTGTGATGTCATAACTAATCTGATGTGTTTAGTTTCAGAACTGAATATCAGGACTTATCAGGACTTACTGGAAATCAGAACTTACTGAAGTTAGAACTTATATCAGAACTTAAGGCCATCGTGATTTATATCAGGACTTAAGTGCAGGTACTTCAGATAAGAAATGCAGCTGATTTACATGAGAAGATCTGGACTAAAACAAAGGAAGATATGTATGAAGAGTTAGAAGACTAAAAGACTTATAGAAGATAATATCTGATAGATATATTTTAGGAGACGGAATTATATTCCATATCAATTAGAAGATATCTTGTAACTGTGTACTATATAAACACAGCTTAGGGTTTACACTATATGTGTTATCATTATCGAGAATATTATACATTGTAACCCTAGCAGCTCTTAGTGATGTTGTTCATCACTGAGAGAGAACAACTGTTCTATTGTAATAGAGTTTATTGAGTATACTTGATTACTATTACATACTTGTGTTGATAAATCGATTTGATTGTATAAACACTATATTAAACCCCCTTCTATAGTGTTGTGTGACCTAACAACAAGTCATCTACTTTTACTATAAATACCCAGAATTTTCGAGACATACTCTTACTTACAACTTTCGAGATCTAAAGTGACCTAGCTTTCAATCCAAAACCGCTTTCTTTCTTGTTTTTCATCCTTTTTCAGAAATTTTTCTAACCCATTCATTCTCATCAATCAACTATGGCCCAAAATATTGCTAGGACATCTATCCCAGAGAAAGGAACCAACTATCTTGCTTTCACTGATGCAAACCAAGATCCTGATAGTTTCAAGGGGTTTGTGAAGTTGCTGTTTAAATCCTATCTTGCAGGTGCTTTGACTGCAAATCCAGTACTGTATCTAGATGTGCTACATGAATTCTGGACTACAGCTGTAGTGAGGACTGATGTTAACAATAACTCTCTCTCTGGTGGTGACATGCACAATTGGAGGCCAACGAATAGAATTCAATGATCAAGATGTGAATAGAGCTTTGGGGCTGCCAACTGAGAATCTGGTGGAGGTACTAACTCTTGATGACCTAACTGAGTTCATGGACTTCATCAATTATGATGGGAGAATCAACCTGTCAAGCTTAAACAAAACTAATCTAAGGAAGGAGTGGTCATTCATCTTTGACTCAATAGTAAGGGCCTTTACTTGCAGAAAAATATGATATGACAATATCTCAAGTGTTGTACAAAAGTTGGTGTATTCAATTGCCCACAACAGACACCTGAATGTTGGTCTGCTGATACTGGAAGAACTTGCAACCAGACTGATTATGCCTTTGACAGCTAGAGGTAAGGAAATTTATTTCCTAGATTTATTATGTCCACTTTAAATAATAAAGTAGCTGACATACACCTACTGAATGGTATAGATAGTACTAAAATAGGCAACTGTAAGCAAGTGTCCAAAATAATATTTGGTTCACTTACTACAAAGAATAAGGTGAATGTAAGTCTGAAAATCACTCCATTTATGTTGGAGAGATTTGGGACTTATCCTTATCCTATGCCTGACATGAGATCTAATGCACAATCTAGTACATCTATGATTCCTGAACCTGCGGAAGTACAAACACATGATTACCAACAGGGATCTTCCCAAGCTGCAACCATTCTTTCACAATCTTTAGAAGCTAGGAAACCAACTACCTCATCTTCTCAAAAAGGGAGGTGAGTAAAAGGAAGAGAAAGGGGATAAACCTAGCAGTGTTAACTGAGAGTGGTGAGGAGAGAGCTGAAAGAGAACCACCTCTGGTCAAAAGATCCAAAAGGAGTAAACAAACTGAGCTGACCACTCTATCCTCCTCTACATCCTCTCAACAGGATGCAATTGTAAAAACAACCAGGAGTGAGTCTGCACAGCCTACACAAGAAGCAATTCAAGTATATGGTAGGAGAAATAAGGAAGACACGCATTGTGAGAGCATATCCCTTGAAGCTCCCTCATCTATTCAGGGGGAGCTGCCAACACTCATAATTGAGCATCAATCTCTTCTATCTAATATTTCTTCTATTCCAATTCCACTTAAATCTATTTCTCAAGTGCACCAAAAATCAAGTGACTTAGCTCAAGAAGCTTTGCTCACCACCCTGACACCTCATTCAGATGGTGAGAGGCTACATGCTGGGGTAGACCTTGATGACACCATCACAAACATTAGGGTTCATCAGTCTTTACTGAAGACCCCATGGATATCTCTAATGCACCTTCATGTGCAGAACAGTCTTCACAGACTGAAAGGTTTGAGGGTAGTACTCCTGAGGGGGGGCTATCTAAATCCTCTCCAATTAAATTGGAGGTTCCTCATATAGGAACAACTCCCCTCACAACCCTAGTAGAAATTGCCTCTACAGTTGAATCTGGGAGTACAATTGCCCATGATCCTGTCACAGGGGAGGCAAGCATAGCACATTCAAGTGCTAGTGTATTGCAAGACACACAAGGGTTTGAGGCTGGTGTACATGACAGTAACCCAGTCAAATCCCCTCCAATTCAATTGGAGGTTCCCACTATAAGTGGAGGACAACACACTGTCAAAACCATAGAGCAATCTGTGAGTCAAACTGTGATCTCAGTCAAGAAATTTTCTGATGAACCATCCACCTCTCAACCTCAACAACCTCACATACTCTCCCAGTGGCTACAAGAATCTGCCTCTCAACCAACTTCTGTAAATGATCTACCAGTAGAACAGATTTCTGGACTGGCAAACATCTCACAGCATCTTCTGACTTTAGACATGAGCGACCAAGACTACCAAGCTATCATGTTTGCTTACAATAAAGAGGTTGAGGAACAAAAGGAGAAAATTATCAATGATGCTGAGTCAGATGGGAATGTGGATGCATGGCTGTCTGATGACTTTGCCTTGGAGATGAATCAAGTTCTGGCCAGATTCAGAGAAGACTATGTTACTATTCTGAGCAGCAATGCAAAAGACTTGAGTCCAGAAGCTGTCTATAATGCCATTACAGATGTATATAAAGCTCCGCTCAAAGCATTTGATCTGTTTGGTAAGGCTCTTGAAATCAAGCTCAATGGCCATGAAGACAGGATCAAGAGACTGGTGAATGAAAAAATGGACAAGATCATACCATCTCAAGAGCAAATTTCCAAGAAATTCAAGCATTTTATTAAGCAAATGGCTAGGATGGATCTTTCCTCTATTGAGAAGAAAGTCAAAAACCTCAAGCAATCCTTCTCCAATCTCAATGAAATGATCCAGAAACAAATTTCTCACTCAAATGACACCAAGGTCCAGCTGGATCAACTTCATCAGAGCAGATTTAAGCCCTCGACACTGCTAATGGAAGGGATCAAAGAGGTTGTAGAAGAACACTTTGGCACATCTAGCAGCTCTTATCAGTCTGGATTCACTTAAACAAATCTGCAAATTTAGTCTCTACATGGTCAAATCACAGCATTGCAAGACTCCAACTTCTCTCTCATGCACAAGTAGAGGCTTTTATATCTCTTGTCAAAAGCCAACAAACAGATATCCAAACTCTGGTGGATTCCCATAAGCATCTTCAAATGCAGAATTCTATAGCTTTAGGAGCCATCATGGGTAAACTCAACATACCACTACCATCTCTGCCTGAACAAGTAAGGTCTGAAATCCCTACTCCCCTTCTCATGCCTGCCAACAAGACTAATGGGGGAGATAGAGGCTAGGTTGGCATAATCTAGGTTGGCACAATCAAGGTCATCTCAACATCAAGTTCAGGGTGCTGGAAAGAAAGCTAAAGAAGTTGATCTTGACAAGGAGAGACTTATTAGGTCTGCTGAAGGACCTAGTTTGAGCAGAGAGTTTGAAGAACTACTCAATGCCTTAAAAGCTTCTCTCAACAACAATCACTTCACATATAAAAAGGCCCTGAAAGAGATAATAAATTTCATAAGAGTGATCAAAGTCAACAAGGACAACTTTCTGGAAGACAGGATAGTGGTTAATGCAAATGACTCAGGGACATATAATTGTATGCAGGTGTCCCTAAATTGCCTTGTCTCAAGGAGGGCATCTGAGTTAGATATCTTTATCAGCAAAGTTAGAGCTATAACTCGTGAAGATACTAAGCTATTAAATGCACTGAAAGATGGTCATGTAGCTGCCTTTCCTGAAGCATATCTACAACCAAGCAAGGGTATAACAGACATCTGTCCAACTACCAAACAATTCAGATTTTTCAATATCCCTAAACAATGTGTCAAGAGTAATGAGAAGCTTATCATGATCCTAGGAACTAGCTTAAAAGATAAGAAGAACAAAAACCATGATGATATAGAAATGATAAAGCTACGAAAGAGATATCTGGATAATGCAGAAGTCAACTTGCCCAAAACTCAGTTTAACAATGATGACTTGGATGATGATGAGCACAAGAAGAGTGATCAGAATCCTTCTGGATCAAATCCAAGTCAGTCTAGAAAGCCCTCTATTAGCAAGGGTGGAGAGAAGAAGAAGGAGGATGACAAGAAAGATGAAGAGAAGAAGAGAAGAGGGGAGAGGAAGAGCAGAAAACCTCATGATGATTCAGGAACTCAAACAACCCTAAAAATCCAAATACAACCATCTCAAACCTTAGCTCAACCCACAACATCAACTATCTCTAACATCAAACCTTCCCAAACATCTAAGCCAAAATTTCTTTACAGACAAACTGCCAACTCTTTCCTAAAAATTCCAATAACCTCAAGCCACACAAATCTCAAGAAAATGGCAATCCTACCTTTAGCCAAACCTTCATTAAAAGTCAAGCTCAAATCTGTTGGGAGAAAACCTAAGAAAGTTAAGCCTGCAAAGGAATTAGAAGTCACTAAAAGGGCCATCTGTAATTGCTTTAAGGAATCTGACTTTCTACCTCTAAATTGGTGCACCCCAGATGAAGACCATTTCCAATATCCAGCTGATGAAATTGTTAAAGTCTGGATTGTATCTCTGAGAGAAGTTAGAGTTTATTTTAAGGATGGTACATTCACTCTTCTAGACAAAAAGTTAATGGATTCTTTGACTCCTGCAGAAATTAAGAGAGTGTTAAGTTTGTTAAAAGGCAAGGACACTGTTACAAGGACTTGGAGATCATCTTTGGCTGAATGGTTGATTGAAAGGGAGGAAACAAAGAAAAGAGATAAGGCTGAAGCTGAAGAATGAAGAAGGAGATATGATGAAGAAATAAATATGTTTATAAAAAGATCAGAAGAGTTGAAAGCAAAAGGAATGAGCAGAATTTCTAAAGATGGTAGATTTTTAAACATCAAAGTTGGTGGATTTTCAAGATTCAGCTTCGAGTATCTGTACCAGGGTTATCCTAAGGCAGCAAGGCAAAAACTTTTGGAAGCTCTAAGTGGAACACTCATCATAGAAGAACTTGAAATTCTTGATCACCTAAAGGATAAGCTTAGAGAAGAAGCAGATGTAAAAACTATTTTTACCTGACCCTTGTAATCATGGAACCTGGTGAATCTTATGTTGTACAATCTGTAATTCTATCAAGCTTTATGTTTTAATTTTACTCTCCATCAGTTTTATACTTGGGGTTAGTCTTGTTAACAGACATGAATTTGTGTTAAGCAATATTCTCACAAATTGGGGAGATTGTTGTAAAAGACATGCATGTACTTTAACAAGACTAAGACAACTTGTCAACCCTAAGTAAGTTGTTTTGTTATCTAAATTTGTATTTTGTACTTGTAACACTTAAAGTCTGTAAAAATGCAAAGGAGCAGACTGGAGTCTTTTTCCTAAAACAGTACCAAGACTAAGGATTCTATCTGGAAGAAGATTAAGAAGATCATGCCTCAGAAGAATTTTGAAGAAGCTTGGAGTTGAATAAATCTGTTTGGAGAAAAATACCCTAAGTCAAGATCTCTACAAGTCACATATTTAATGTTAAAGAGAAGTCATTCGAGAACTCCAGAATGGCTTATCGAGAAGTCATTCAAGTTTCAGAAAGTACCAACGGATGAGGAACATCCATCGGAATAGTAGTTTGGCTAGTCGACGGATGACTGCTGTTAGGCACATCCGTCGGGTTACAATCACTACTCGACGGATGAGCAATATCCACCGGGATAGAAGAAATGAATGAATTCAGAATGGAGAAGTCAAGAAAGCTATTAGAGAACTCAGGAAGATATCGACAAGCAAAATTGAACAAATGAAGATTGGAGATATCGACAAGTCATTCCTTCGCTAGAAAACCTAGAGTTGTCGACAAGTCTACATTCAGTAGAGAACTATGAGTTATCGATAAGTCAAAGTGAGGATG
This sequence comes from Apium graveolens, assembly GCF_009905375.1. Lineage (NCBI taxonomy): Eukaryota > Viridiplantae > Streptophyta > Magnoliopsida > Apiales > Apiaceae > Apium > Apium graveolens. The sequence continues at coordinate 270,870,143 of NC_133653.1, read as the reverse complement.
TGAAGACTAGAGATCTCGACAAGCTGAAGGCCTCTACAAGCCAAACTTAATATGGAGTGCTAGAGATCTCGATAAGCCTATGTACTTATCGAGAGGTCAAGTGTTCTATTAATTCAAACTGGAGATCTCGAGGTACAGTCTCAAAGTACAGAATTGCAGATCAGTTCAATATCCAAGATAAACAATCAACAAACAATCCAACAGCTGGATTGACAAGTCTACAAAAAACAGCTTGAAGAGTGTGCAAGATCAATGGCAAATATTAACTGACAGAGGAAGATTAAAGTAAACATGGGATGCTAAAGATATGCTAAGCCAGAAATGGAAGATTTGCTTTTCTATAAATAGAAATGATAAGTGACAGTTTAGAAAAGCTAATAGCATGTTTATTATCCGCTGTGTAAACCAACAGTTAACCGAGTTATAAAGTTAACACTGGTCCTCTAGTTAAAAGTAACAATTTAGAAAAAATCTCTTGTATCACTCTCAAGAAGAAGCTGAGCTCTTTAACATCAAAGAGCTTAGAAATTTTGTAGCAAAACAGTCTTAATTTTTAATATAAAAATTAGGTGAGTTTTGAAGATTTGTGTTCTTTATTTTCTGCAAGTTTAGATTCTGCATGAACACTTTTCTATACAAGATTTAATTTACTTTGTTCAACCATTAACCTTCAAGAAAAGCCAAAAATCAGTAAAACACATTCACCCCCCCTCTGTGTGTGATTCATTACCTAACAACGAGTATTGATTTGAAGTATTTTATTCAAGAAAAAATTGGGAATCTCTTTATGATGGGATCATGATCGTTATATTTCTAACAAAACCCTAATACTTATACTAAGTTGTATAGATGCCTTCCAATATGTCCAACGCGTTAACCCCTAGATCGATAAGGAGTGGGTTCACCAGAGTGAGGTACTCCTATCTATCGTGGGACGGCGTGTTGAAGTATTTGATACCTTTTAGACTTTTGGGTTTGACTTAATTAAGTTACCATAATAGGATTGTGAACTTAGAGGCATAGAGTTTAGTGAGATTGATTGGATAAATATGAATAATTGTCATTCCACTAAACTATCCAAGAGTTATATAGTTGATATAATTGACAAATGTTGTCTACCTTATTGAATCATGTTTTAGGAGTAACGCCAAAGCTGAACTAAAACGTTGTGATATTTGGATCTTGGCTCACTAGAAAGTATATAGAAGATAAACTTTCCGAATTAATAGTTAAGGCTATTAATTTGACAAAAATAGTGAGAGATATATATTTTGAATATATATGAGTAATTACTTGAACATAATTTAATAATTATCTGTAGACTAATTTATCTTATGCACTTTAACATTGTAGATAACAAATGGCAAATAATTCACACAACTTCTCTGTACGATCAGTCCTTGAGAAGGACAAACTGACATAAGCAAACTTCCTTGACTGGAAAAGGAACTTGATGATTGTCCTCAAACAAGAGCGCAAGCTCTATGTAATTGATATCCCTCGCCCTGCACCTCTCCCTGAAGGAGCATCATGTGCTCAACATAATGTTTATCATAAACATATCGATGATGACACGGATGTTCGATGTCTGATGTTAGCGACCATGAGTGCTGAACTTCAGAAACAATATGAAAATATGGATTATTATGATATGATTGAGCACCTTAAACGTATGTTTGAAGGACATGCTCGTCAGGAGAGGTTTGATACTTTCAAATCGTTACATGCAAGTAAGTAGGGAGAACGTGATCCGGTTGGACCACATGTTCTAAGGATGATAGGGTATATGGAGTACCTTGCCAAGTTGGGTGCCCCAATTGCTATGGAGCACCGGATTGATCTTATTTTTCAATCTTTAAACAACAATTATTCTCAATTTGTGATGATTTACAATACAAATGAGATAGACAAGAACCCCGCCGAATTTTTGGCTATGTTGAAAACTGCTGAGACCAACGTTCATAAGGCGTCCCCTGCTCCCATGCTGATGGTGAATAAGGGGAAGGCCAAAGGAAAGGGTAAATGGAAAGGCAAGAGGAAGATGAGATCTAAATCGGATGCCAATCCGAAACATGTTCCAACCAAGGCTTTGAAGCCTAAAGGTGGTGTTCCAAAGGTTGGTGATTGTCACTATTGCAAGAAACCAGGTCACTGAAAGAGGAACTGTCATGCTTATCTGGAGGATCTGAAGAAGAAGAAGAAGGCTGTTATTGCTGCTTCTGATTCAGGAAATTATGTTATAGAAGTCAACTTGTCTACTTCTACATCTTGGGTATTAGATACTGGATGTGGTTCTCACATTTATATAAATGTGCAGCAACTGCAGGGAAGTAGGGCATTGACGAAGGGATAAGTCGACCTACGAGTTGGCAATGGAGCAAAGGTTGTTGTTTTAGCTGTAGGGACTTATCATTTATCGTTGCCCACTGGGCTTGTTTTAGAACTAGATAACTGTTTTTACGTGCCTGCGATTTGCAGAAACATTATTTCCGTTTCTTGTTTGGACAAGAAATGTTTTTTGTTTTTGATTCAGAACAATAGTTGTTCCTTTTCATTCAATAATGTTACCTATGGGGTGGCACGTTTATTTAATGGTTTGTATGTTCTTGATTTAGATACTCCTGTCTATAATATAAATAATGATAATAAACGTATTAAGATGAAAGACTCAAATCAAACATACCTTTGGAATTGTCGCTTAGGTCACATAAATGAGAAACGCATTTCCAAATTACATAAAGATGGTTACTTGGATAAGTTTGATTTTGAATCATAAGAAGAATGCAAATCTTGTCTCATTGGAAAAATGGCTAAAGCTCCTTTTACCGGACAATGTGAAAGGGCCACCGAACAATTAAGACTTATACATAGTGATGTATGTGGTCCAATGTGTACGATGGCAAGATGTGGCTTTTACTACTTCATTTCATTTACTGACGATTTTAGTAGATATGGATATGTGTATCTTTTGAAGAACAAATCCGATTCTTTTGAATAATTCAAAGAATACTGGGCTGAAGTGGAAAAGCAGACCAGGGAAAATATAAAAGTTCTACGATCAGATTGTGGAGGAGAATATTTAAGCCTCGAGTTTAAAGGTTTCTTGAAGGAGTGTGGTATCGTATCACAACTTACTCCTCCTGGAACGCCTCAATGGAATGGAGTTTCTGAGAGGATAAATCATACCTTGTTGGACATGGTGCGATCGATGATGAGTCTAGCAGATCTTCTAATAAGTTTCTGGGGTTATGCTCTAGAAACGGCTGTATATACACTAAACCAAGTTCCAACTAAATCGGTTCAAAAAATGCCATATGAGATATGGACTGAGAAATGTCACAGCATGTCGTTTATGAAAGTATGGGGATGCAAAGCATTTATGAAATGCTTGGTGTCTGAAAAGCTAGGACCAAAATCAGATAAATGTTATTTTGTGGGATATCCTGAAGAAACTAAAGGGTATAGTTTCTATAATCCTACCGAGAACAAAGTATTTGTTTCTCGAACTGCTGTATTTCTTGAAAGAGAGTTACTTTCCAAGAAAATTAGTGGGAGGATTATAGATCTCGATGAGGATCGAGTTGGACAAAATATCATTGAACCAGAGTTAGAAAGTGAGCAGGAAATACATCAAGATGTTTCTGCTCCCGAAACATAGGTTGTTCGTAGATCTAGTAGGGCTCGTCATGAGCCAGAGAGAAATTATCGATTTCTCTTGACTCAAGATGATGTAATGCTCATAGACAATGATGAGCCTCTTACCTACCAGGAAGCTATGAACAGTCCAGACTCCGAGAGATGGCTGGAGGCCATGGAATCTAAAATGGAATCCATGTATCAAAATAAAGTGTTAGGAATATGTTGTGAACTTGATGATTATATTAACAAAACACCTTAGTAGATTCACTTAGTGGAAAATGTAGCACTCGACGGATGACCAAATATAGTCCCGACGCATGACTCAATATAGTCTTGACGGGTGATGATTTGATATCCATCGAGCGAGTAGCTTATGTAATAATAAGTCATGTATCACATTTCTGTAAACACCTTTGCATAGATTCTGTAGTAGCATAAAAGTCATGTTGACTTTAATTAGATATACAGAATAGGTTTATTAACTGTAAATATAAGATGTCTTGTAATTCTGCATAAATGAAATGAAGTCAAGTGTCATATAGCTACCCGATGGATAATCAACAAAGCTACCCAACGGATAATCAACAAGGCAACACCGACGGATAACAAGCCACTCGACGGATGTTCAACAAAACAACCCGACGGATGACAGGCATTTACCCGACGGATGATCAATTCAAATATCTATTGACAGTGACAAGACAGTCACATGTGTTGGGTGTTTACAAAAGGAATGTGGAAGCCTGTTTAGCAGGAATTGAGAACAAAGAAGCATTACCATTTTCATGCTATTATGAAGATATTCAAAGATGCTGGAATAGAGTAGTGAAGTAGCATAGTATTAGACTTGATAGTTTTGTTTTATTATCTTGTCTTATTACTTTGTAATCTTGGTAATATATAAACCAAGAAGTAGCAAATAGAACAAAAACAAGACTAAGCAAATACATTCTCAGAGAAACAATTGTAAGCTGTATTTGTACCATTTCTCTGCAAGTTTAGTTGTTCATATTTGTAAGCAGCTGTGAGCTATTCAAACTTCACAGGGTTCTCTCGAGATATATATATATATATATCTGGTGGATACATTCAAATCCACCATAAAGTTTTAAAGACTTGTGTTTTTATTACTTGTGGTTTGATTTACTAAATTCTTCATTCCGCACCTTGCAAATCAAACACTTATATATTATTAAAATTGAACCATTTTTTATATTTTTAAAAAAGTAGCCAAAATTACATTCAACCCCCCCTTCTGTAATTCTTGTTGTATTGTTAGGGAATAACAACTGGTATCCGAGCAAGCTCTTGAAGCACAAAGAGTTTAAAGATCACAACAAAACAACAAGATGAACAAGAAGGATGTTGGAGTCAAGATTCATTTTTTGGACAAGGATAATTACCATCACTGGAAGGTAAAGATGCATCTTCATTTACTTTCTTAAGATGAGGCCTATGTGAATTGCATAGAGGTCCTCATGTACCAATGAGAGCTGCAACTGGAAATGAGCCATCAGTTCCTAAGCCAAGGAATGAATGGTCAGATCCTAATATTGAACAAGTCAGGAAAGACAAGAAGGCCATGAATATCTTATTCAATGGAGTTGATGGTGATATGTTTGACAACATTATCAATTGCAAGACAACCAAGGAAGTTTGGGACACCATTCAAATAATCTGTGATGGCACTGAACAAGTTAGAGAAAACAAGATGCAATTACTAATTCAACAATATGAGCATTTCCACTTTGAAGAAAATGAAACTCTCACTGATATCTTTAGTAGATTTCAAAAGCTACTAAATGCTCTGAAGTTGCATGGAAGAGTATACCAAACCAAAGATTCTAACCTCAAATTCTTGAGATCCCTTCCAAAAGAATGGAAACCAATGACAGTCTCTCTAAGAAATTCACAAGAATACAAGGAGTTCACACTAGAGAGACTGTATGGCATTTTAAAGACTTATGAGCTTGAAATAGAGCAAGATGAAAGAATGGAGAAAGGGAGAAAGAAAGGAGGGTCCATTGCACTGGTTGCTGAGTTAGAGAAAGAGAAGGAGATGAAGATAGAAGCTGTTGAGTCTACTACTAAGGTCTGTGAAAACAAGGCCAAGGGGCTGGTAGCAGAAAATGAAGATTCTTTGAGCCAAGATGATATGGATGATATTGATGAACATCTTGCATTTCTTTTCAGAAGATTTTCCAAGCTCAAGTTCAAGAAGAACTTTGGAGTAGCTAAGCCAAGTAGAAACATGGTGGATAAATCAAAATTCAAGTGTTTCAAATGTTGCTTAGCAGGGCATTTTTCCAGTGAGTGTAGAAAGTCAGATTCCAAAAAAAGAAGTTTGAGCCTAAGGATTATAAATAGAAGTATTTTGAATTGCTCAAACAAAAGGAAAGGGTTTTCATTACACAAGAGAATGACTGGGCAGTAGATGGATTGGATGAAGATGAAGATGTCAGCTATGTCAATCTAGCCCTAATGGCCAAGTCTTATGAGACAGAGACAAGTTCTTCAAGCAATCAGGTAATCACAACTAACTAGCACATTTGTCTAAAGCTGAGTGTAATGATGCAATAAATGACATGTCTACTGAATTATATCATTTGCGTGTTACACTTAAGTCACTCACTAAAGAAAATGCTAAACTTTAAAAAAACAATTTGTTTTTAAGTGAGAGGAATAATGTGCTAGAGTCTCAGTTCATTAAATTTGAAAATTTGAGAATTGAGTGTAAGATTGCTAAGGAGGAATTAACCGAGTCCTTGAAGAAAGAAGAAATTTTGAAGAAGCAGCTTGATCGTGAATAGGAGGTGATTAAAGCATGGAAATCATCTAGAGATGTCCATGCTCAAATCACCAAAGTTCAAGGTATTGAGTCCTTTTGTGATGCAGCCTGGAAGAAAAGTAAGGAGAAGCTGGAATCCAATTTGGCTGAAGGATTGCTAACAGATGTAGACTCGACGGATGATGAGGGTCATCTGTCGGATAATCAAGAGGGTTATCCGTCGAGTGACATAAATCATCATCCGTCGGCTGTGAGCAAACCTGTGAGTAAATCCAAACTTGCCAAGTTAAATGAAAAATATGGATCAGTTTCCAAAAATTTTGTTCCAGGAGAATCAAGTCAAGTGAGGAAGGAGAAGAAGGCTAATGTTGGTCATATGACTGTCAAGCAATTGAGTGACAGACTGGAAAAGATTGATGTTAAAACAAAGGCTAAAAAGAAAAACAATAGAAATGGGAAAGTAGGAATTAACAAACATAACAACTACACACCTGATAAACATGCTCCAAGAAAGATCTGTGTTAAGTGTGGTAGTGTTAATCATTTGTCTGTTAACTGCAAACTTACCATGCCTACTCCCATATCTGTACCCTCTTCTTTTCCCAACATGAATGCCATGCCTTCTATGCCATTAAATGCTATGTCTTCACAGAATATGACTGCATAATTTGCTAATATGCCATTTGCACCTAATCCTTATTATGCTGCATTTAGTATGCCACAAATGCCATTTAACATGCCTTACTGGAATAACATGTTTGCAAATAGCATGCCATTTCCTGTTAATCAAAATGTGCATGATAATTCTGTTTTAATGAATGGTTTCAAAGGTCCAACTCAGATGACTAAGGATGAATCTGATATCTCCAAGTCAAATGAGATCAAACCTAAGAAACAAAAGAAGAAAGCTAACAAGGCAGGACCCAAGGAAACTTGGGTACCAAAATCAACTTGATTTGATTTTAATGTGTGCAGGGAAATAGAAAGAATCTATGGTACTTGGATAGTGGTTGTTCAAGACATATGACTACAGATTCTACCCTGCTCACAGAGTTCAAGGAAAGAGCTGGCTCAAGAATTAATTTTGGAGATGACAACAAGGGTTATACTGTGGGATATGGCTTGATTTTAAAAGACAATGTCATCATTGAGGAGGTTGCTTTAGTAGATGGTCTCAAGCACAATTTGTTGAGTATCAGCCAGCTCTGTGATAAAGGTAATTCAGTAACCTTCAATTCAGAAGCCTGTGTTGTGACAAACAAGAGGAGCAACAAAGTGGTTCTCACTGGAGTGAGAAAAGGAAATGTGTATCTAGTTGACTTCAACTCATCAAATGCAGAATTTGTTACTTGTCTTCTCAGTAAAGCAAGTCAAGATGAAAGTTGGTTATGGCACAAGAAGCTATCTCATTTAAACTTCAAGACCATGAATGAACTTGTGAAGAAAGAACTGGTTAGAGGTATTCCTCAAGTGGAGTTTTCTAAGGATGGACTGTGTGATGCTTGCCAAAAGGGTAAACAAATCAAATCATCATTCAGAAAGAAGCTTGATTCAAAAATTGAAGAACCTTTACAACTGCTACACATGGATTTGTTTGGAGCAGTCAATGTGTTATCCATCTCAAGGAAAAGATTTTTCCTAATAATTGTAGATGATTTCTCAAAGTTCTCTTGGACATATTTTCTAAAGTCTAGAGATGAGGCTAGTGAAATCATTATCAATCATATAAGGCAAGTCAACAATCATCCTGATTTCAAAGATAGAAGAATCAGGAGTGACAATGGAACTGAGTTCAAGAATTCTGTTATGAGAGTATTTTATGAAGAAAATGGGATTATGCATGAGTTTTCAGCAACAAGAACTCCACAACAAAATGGAGTAGTAGAAAGAAAGAACATATCACTTATTGAAGCTGCAAGGACAATGCTTGAAGAATTAAAGTTACCAACATGTGAAGCTGTAAATACTGCATGCTACACTCAAAATATTTCTTTGGTTAATCAAACAAAATGCATGACTCCCTACCAATTATTCAAGAACAAGAAGCCAACTCTAAATTTTCTTCATGTCTTTGGCTGCAAATATTATATCTTGAGAAATCAAACTGATCAAAATGGGAAGTTTGATGCTAAAGCAGATGAAGGAATTTTTGTTGGATATGTTGTTGATAAAGCATATAGAGTTTACAATCTGAAAACCAATATTATTATGGAATCAATACATGTTTTGTTTGATGATAAAAAGATTGAAGGACTGCAAGATGGAGATTACCATGAGAGCCTCAAATTTGACAATGTGGAGATGGTTAGTGATGACAGTGATGATGAAAGTGATCAAGAAACTACAACTAAGGATAATGCAGAAAAATCTACAACCAATGAAGCTATTAACTCAACATCCATCGAGTTACAAAATGCTTCATCCGTCGGTAGACAACCTGCATCATCCGTCGAGAGGCAAATAGCTCCATCCGTCTGTTATCAAAAAGAGCTGAAAGTCAGAATAGATCACTTTCTGAAAATCCCTCTTTCTCAAATCATAGATTCACAAACTCAGGGGGAGTTTCTAACAATCAAAACTCAATCACACATCAAGACAACAATGAGGTCTCTTCATCTAGAGCTAATCTACCTCAACAAAGGAAATGGACAAAAGATCACCCCTTTGAGCTCATCATTGGTGATGTATCTTCTAGAGTTCAGACAAGGAGAGCAAATCAAGAAGAATATCTATATAGCAGCTTCCTATCCAAGAAAGAACTAAAGAAGGTAGAAGAATCTTTGTTAGATCCTGATTGGATTTTAGCTATGCAGGAAGAGCTAAACCAATTTGAAAGGAACAATGTTTGGAAGCTGGTACCCAAGCCTAAAGGAAAGAATCCAATAGACACCAAGTGGGTATTCAAGAACAAGATGGATGAAAAAGGCATAGTAGTCAGGAACAAAGCTAGATTGGTTGCTAAGGGTCAACAAGAAGGAATAGATTTTGGTGAAACCTTTGCTCCTGTTGCAAGACTTAAAGCCATCAGAATTTTCTTAGCCTATGTAGCCCATGCTAATTTCAAGGTCTATCAAATGGATGTCAAGAGTGCCTTTCTAAATGGAGATTTGGAGAAGGAAGTCTATGTCAGTCAGCCTCCTGGTTTTGAAGATCCAAATCTACCTAATCATGTATACTATCTTTTGAAAGCACTCTATGGATTGAAGCAAGCACCTAGAGCCTGGTATGACACTTTGTCAAAGTTTCTTTTAGAGAATCACTTCACTAGAGGTACTGTAGACAAAACTTTATTCTTTAGAAATGTTAATGGCTCTAGCATACTTGTTCAAATTTATGTAGATGACATTATTTTTGGCTCTACATGTTAGATATATTTGATAATGTCATGGCTAATATGTTTTATGTTTAGCTTTCAGATCTTACGTGAACAGGATAAATCAGTACTTAACTGTTGATCAGTACTTATACTGGAAGTCAGGACTTAAGGATATCAGTACTTATATTATCAAGAGATAATCATCAGAAGATAGATATCAGAACTTAAGTGCTGAAGGACAATCAGATAAGGACAGTAGCTGATTAAAGGAAAGAAGATCGAGATAAACATAAGAAGAGATATGCATGAAGAAGGAATTCCGTGAAGAATGGAATACTTGGAAGAAAAGATATCTGATTGATATATTTTAGGAAGCAGAATTATATTCCATATCAATTAGCGATTATCTTGTAACTGTGTAGTATATAAACACAGACATAGGGTTTACACTATAAGTGTTATCATTATTAGAAAAGATTATTCATTGTAACCCTAGCAGCTCTCGTGATATTTGTTCATCACTGAGAGGTAATAGTTCCATACTGTAACAGAGTTTATTGTTTCAATAAAGTTTGTTTTCTGTTACTTAAGTTCTTAAAGTTCGATTTGAGTGTACTATACACTGTATTCACCCCCTCTACAGTGTGTGTGTGACCTAACAATTGGTATCAGAGCCTATCTGTTAACTTACATACAGTTAAAGATCCAAACACAATCATGTCGGACACAGAAACTCCAACTAAGCCTACCACAACTGAGAAACCACCAAAGACACAAATTCAGAGTCGGTATGAGACCATCAGAGTCCCCATACTGAGACCATCTGAATATCCCATATGGAAGGTAAGGATGACCATGTTCCTGGAAGCAACAGATCCAGAATACCTGGATAGAATCAAGGATGGTCCTCACAAACCAACCAAACTCGCAGTTGCAGTTGCAGGTGAAGCAGCAATAACCGTACCAAAGGAGAAGAGTGATTATACTGCTGAGGACATAGCATCAATTGCTAAGGATGCTAAGGTACGACACTTATTGCATAGTGCCATTGATAATGTAATGTCAAACAGGGTAATCAACTGCAAGACTGCTAAGGAGATATGGGATGCTCTGGAAACAAGGTGTCAGGGAACTGACACAATTAAGAAGAACAGGAAGACAATACTCACTCAAGAGTATGAACACTTTGACTCAAAGACTAATGAGTCATTGAATGATTTATATGATAGATTTGTCAAACTTTTGAATGATTTGTCATTGGTTGATAAAGAGTATGATCTTGAAGATTCAAACCTTAAGTTCCTGTTAGCTCTTCCTGAATGCTGGGATTTGAAGGCAACGACAATAAGAGACAACTACAATCTTGATGAAACAACTCTTGACGAAATCTATGGAATGCTCAAGACTCATGAGCTGGAGATGGAACAAAGAAGCAAGAGGAAAGGAGGAAAGTCAAGGACAGTTGCTCTTAAGGCTGAAGAAGAATTCCCCATAGCAGCTTCCTCAAAGAAAGACAAGGGTAAAGCTCTTTTCATAAAGTCTGATACTGAGTCATCAAGTTCTGAGAGTGATGATGACTCAGATTCTGAAAGCTTGCCTGAGACTGATGCTGATGAGGAGATGATGAAGCTGTGTGCTCTTATGGTGAAAGGAATCACCAAGATTGCATACAGGTAGTTCAGGAAGGGAAAGAAGTTTTCCAGAAAAAGCATAAGTTCTGATAAGAAGAATTTCAGAAGATCTGAAGGCAGAGGTGGAAAGTCTGACAGAGGAGATTACACCAATGTTAAATGCTATAACTGTGGTGAGAAAGGCCATATATCTCCTGACTGCAAGAAGGTAAAGGGTGACAGAGGCAAGGCTCTTGTCACAAAGCAGAAAAGCTGGACATACACTTCAGACTCTGAAAGTGAGGAGAACTATGCATTGATGGCAAATGTTGATAAAGAAAGTGCTGATAGCAGTTCTGAAGCTGTTGAAACAAAGGTACCTCAGACTACTTATGCTTTTCATACTGATGATATTAATGAGTTGAGAAGATATCTTAAAACCATGTTTGTTAGTTATAGAGATCAAACCTTAACATGTGAAAGATTAACTTCTGAAAATCTTGCATTTAAGAAAAGGAATGATTTCTTAGAAAAAGAGTTAGTCATGTTCCATCAAACTCAGAAGGATAGAGATGATGCTTTTTATGTTAGGGATGAAGTGCTAAAAATGAATGAATCTCTAAAAACTGAGTTAGAAAAGGAAAGAGAGATAATCAGGACTTGGACTAACTCTGGCAGAACAACTCAAAATTTGCTAAGTAGTGAAAATTGGAAAGAGGGCTTAGGTTATGGAGAGAATAAGAATGATAAAGGAACTGAAGAAATTAAGCCTGTTGTTAAGCAAAAGCCAAAGTTAAAACCTGTTAAGTTTGTAACTGTAAAGTCTGATAATGAGAAATCAGAAGTTAAAGAGGAATTAACTTCTGACAAACTAAAACAGGAAAAGACAGCTGAAGTAAACATAGGCTTAATGACAAAGAAGCAGCTTAAGCATAAGCTGAAAGATGTCAAGAATGCAAACAAGGTAAAATCACCTAGGAAAAATAGGAATGGAAAGGAAGGTGTGAATAAAAGCAATGATTATAAACCTGTTCCTGATGCTCCTAGGAAAACATGTCATAACTGTGGAAGTTCTAACCATCTGGCTTCTTTTTGCAGGAAAAATAAGAATATTAACTCCTTACCTTCAAAATCAGGAGTTAAGAGTCAGTCTGTTAGATACAAACCACAAAATCCTTGTTTTCATTGTGGTAGTTTATGGCATTCCATTTATACTTGTAAGGAATATCATAGTTTGTACTATGATTATTATCAAATAAAACCTTCTTTGAAGAAAGTTTCCATTGTTCCTTCTAGTGTAAATTCTGATTCAAAGTCTGATAATGTAAATTCTGATAAGAAAAATGTTAACATAAACTCTGATGCTAAATCCGCTATAAATGTTAACAAACTTAATAAGGCCAAAGGATCCAAGCAAGTCTGGGTCCTTAAAACTAATAATTAGTGGTCTTTGTGATTGCAGGGCAACAAGAAAAATATTCTAGTTCTGGACAGTGGATGTTCATGACATATGACTGGAAATAAGGCCCTGCTATCAGACTTTGTGGAGAAAGCTGGCCCAAGTGTTTCTTATGGAGATGGCAACATTGGAAAAACATTGGGATATGGCAATATCAATCTTGGAAATGTCATAATTAAACAAGTAGCTCTGGTCTCAGGACTTAAACACAACCTACTGAGTATAAGTCAAATTTGTGACAGAGGTTATCATGTTGATTTCTTTGAAGAACACTGTGAAGTTGTGAGTAAATCTAAAGGCAAAGTTGTTCTGAAAGGATACAGACGTGGTAACATTTATGAAGCTAAGCTTTCAACAAGTACTGATGGCTCTGCAATCTGTCTGTTAAGTAGAGCATCAATTGAAGAAAGCTGGAATTGGCATAAGAAACTCTCTCATTTAAATTTCAACAATATAAATGAACTGATCAAGAAAGATCTTGTGAGAGGATTGCCAAACACAGTATTTGCTCCTGATGGTCTTTGTGATTCATGTCAGAAAGCCAAACAAAGAAAATCTTCATTCAAGAGCAAGACTGATTCATCAATTCTTGAGCCTTATCATCTTATACATGTTGATCTATTTGGTCCAGTAAATGTCATGTCTATTGCAAAGAAGAAGTATGCGTTGGTCATAGTGGATGAGTTCACCAGATACACATGGGTGTATTTCTTGCACACAAAAAGTGAAACTGCATCTATCTTGATTGATCATGTCAAACAGCTGGATAAAATGGTCAAAGATTCTGTGAAAATTTTAAGGAGTGATAATAGCACTGAGTTCAAGAATTTGATAATGGAAGAGTTCTGCAAAATCCATGGAATAAAGCAGGAATTTTCTGCTCCTGGAACTCCACAGCAAAATGGAGTTGTTGAAAGGAAGAATAGAACTCTCATTGAAGCTGCACGTACAATGCTTGAAGAAGCAAAGCTTCCAACCTATTTTTGGGCTGAAGCTGTGCAGACTGCTTGTTTTACTCAAAATGCAACACTCATTAACAAGCATGGAAAAACACCATATGAGATGGTGAAGAAAAAGAAGCCAAATCTGAAATATTTTCATGTATTTGGATGCAAGTGTTTTGTTCTCAAGACTCATCCTGAACAGCTATCAAAGTTTGATCTAAAAGCTGATGAAGGAATCTTTGTTGGATATTCACTTTCCACAAAAGCCTTCAGAGTCTATAATTTGAGAACAAAAGTGGTCATGGAATCTATAAATGTCTCTTTTGATGACAAGAAGATCACTGGTCTTAAAGATTTCATTGACCATGATCAGCTGAGATTTGAAAATGAAGACTCATATTCTGATACTGAAAATCCTGACAGTCTAAGTCCTGATACTGCAAACTCTGATGGATTAAACTCTGATGTTATTGAAACTGTGGTGACTACGTTAAAGGAAGATGTACCTATGCAGGGGGAGCATACTCAAGATCCTACCACATCTCAAGAAACATCCGAACATGCATCTGGCTCTTCAAGTTCTGATTCGTCAAGTTCTGATAAGCCAAGTTCTGATAGTGCTGAAAATCTAAATACTGAAGAATCCAACTCAGAGAGCATAGTTTCAAGGGGAGCATCAGAAAATGAAAATGAAGATAGCATGAATCATGGGGGAGCATCCAGTTCTAGAGAAAACCTTCCATCTGCAAGGAAGTGGACAAAATCACATACACCTGATTTGATAATTGGAAATCCTGATGCAGGTGTCAGAACTAGAACAGGTACTTCAAATGAGTGTCTTTACAATTCTTTTCTCTCTCAGACTGAGCCAAAGAAAGTGGAAGAAGCTCTTCAAGATGCTGATTGGGTGCAAGCAATGCAGTAAGAGTTGAATGAATTTGAAAGAAACAAAGTCTGGACCCTAGTACCAAGACCAAAGAATAGATCTGTTGTTGGTACAAAGTGGGTATTCAGAAACAAAACTGACAGTGATGGCATAATTACAAGGAATAAGGCAAGGCTGGTTGCAAAAGGATATTCTCAACAGGAGGGAATTGATTATGATGAAACATTTGCACCAGTTGCTAGGTTAGAAGCCATAAGGATATTTTTGGCTTATGCTGCTCACAAAAAGTTTACTGTCTTTCAAATGGATGTGAAAAGTGCTTTTCTCAATGGAGAATTGGAGGAAGAGGTATATGTTGAACAACCTCCAGGTTTTGTAGATACCAAACATCCAGACTATGTCTACAGACTTGACAAAGCACTTTATGGACTTAAGCAAGCTCCTAGAGCATGGTATGAGACTTTAGCTCAGTTTCTTCTGGAAAGTGGATTCAACAGAGGGACAATAGACAAAACACTGTTCTACCTCAACCATGGAAAGGACTTACTTCTGGTCCAGATTTATGTTGATGATATCATTTTTGGATCTATAAATGACAAATTTTGCAAGAAGTTTGCCAAACTAATACAGTCAAGATATCAGATGAGTATGATGGGGGAACTTAGCTATTTTCTGGGCCTTCAAGTCAAGCAGAATGAGAAAGGCACTTTTATTTATCAAACCAAGTACACCAGAAACTTGCTAAAGAAATTTGGAATGCAAGATTGTTCAAGTGCATCCACTCCAATGGCCACTGTAACAAAACTGGATAAGGATACCGGTAAATCAGTAGATATTACTGACTACAGAGGTATGATTGGCTCTCTACTCTATCTAACTGCTAGTAGACCTGATATCATGTATGCTACCTGTCTTTGTGCAAGATTTCAAGCAGATCCAAGAGAACCTCATTTAACAGCTGTAAAAAGAATCTTTAAGTATCTTAAAGGGACAGCTGCTCTGGGATTATGGTATCCTAGAGAATCAGATTTTAAACTAATAGGTTACTCAGATGCAGATTTTGCAGGTTGCAAAATTGACAGGAAAAGCACAAGTGGAAGCTACCAATTTCTTGGAGGCAGATTGATTTCTTGGTACAGCAAGAAACAAAAGTCAATTTCCATATCAACTGCAGAAGCAGAGTATATTGCTGCAGGAAGCTGTTGTGCACAGATTCTTTGGATAAAGAATCAGTTACTGGATTATGGGTTAACATATTTCAAAATCCCTATTTACTGTGATAATCAAAGTGCTATTGCTATGACAGGTAATCCAGTTCAACACTCAATGACAAAGCACATCAGCATCAGGTACCACTTCATCAGGGAACATGTGGATGAAGGTACAGTGGAATTGCATTTTGTTCCCACAGATCAACAGTTGGCAGATATCTTCACAAAACCATTATGTGAAGCTACTTTTACAAGATTGGTAAATGAACTTGGAATGGTTTCAGGTTCTTTCTCTAAATCTGCTTAGACTTGTTCTGTGTTATCAGACTTTATGCTCAGTATTTACAGAATTAATCTCATTGTATATTCTGTGCTTAATTGATAAATGTCTTTAAGTACTGACTGTTGTCTGATGTATGTTTCTAAACTCTGATAAGTGATATGTCTGTTCTAGTACCTATTCAATCCTATGAGGATAACTGTGCTAGATACTGACCTAGTAGTCTTCAATAAACAAATGATTCCATGGAAGAAGTAATTATTTCAGTGGAAATCTTATGACACTAGCAAATTCTGATAACTGAGCTTAGTTAAGTTCACTTTGTATATCTTATTACTAAGTCACAAATTAGAATAATGCTACTCATCTGTTAAGTTCTGATACTAGTAAAACTGCTGAATGTACTAAGTGCTGATAAACCTCTCTTATCAAAAGAAAAAAAGCAAAAAGATCAAAGATTAAAATCAGGCACTCCTTTGAGATCTAGAGTAAAAATGTGGAAGGGACGACCCAAGTGCATTGCTGGTATTAAGTAAATATGCATCAGAAAAGCAAAATATTTTCTTGGTGACTTTTCACACTCTATGATTACTGGAGAAATACTCTGAAAATAGCATAAATTCTGATAAACAGTCGTGACTCACTTACACTGAGAAGCCACTGTAAAACAGAATTGCAAAAGATGCATAAAATTAGCACAAAACAGTTGAGATGGACTCTAGCATGAACTCATTCATCAGTAGGTTTCAGGACAATGACAGATCTTTAGCAAAATTTTAGTTATGCCTTATTTCTAAGATGTACTGAAGTGAATCAGACTTTACTCTTTGTCTGTTTTTTTTGCTTAATGCATACACTAATCACTCCATCTGAATGATGAAAATTTCTGTGGTGGTCTATGTTATTTTAGATAAACAGTCATTGTGTCATTATTGCACAAATTCTGAGGACAAGTTCTAAGTTACACATTCTGATGATTAAGTTCTGACGTCCATAACTCAGAACTTGTATGAGTATTTACTAAGATAGGCATTTCTTTTTCGAGTTAAGAAATTATGTTCTGATGACTGTTAAGTTCTGGTATAGGTCTAAGTTCTGATTTCTCAGTCTAATCCTTTACTTGGCTTATCTTTGAATAAAATTTGATAACAGTCTCAGTTCGTACTCGAATATGTTGAAGTGGAAGATTAATAGTCACTGTGATTAGGATTAATGGTATTTGTACTTGAACAGTCCACTGTTTCTTGTGTCTTGTGCGGTCTAGACCATGATTCCTCTTTCCAATGACTGTTATTCTTTTTCAAAGTCTAGGGAGACGAGGTAGAATTAATTCCATCTGTCAGCATTAAACATCTTTGCGTCTCCTGGCATTCTCTTGCCTATATAAGCAGCCACTTCACATTAGTCTTCTCATCACACTTTTATCACAAATTCAGTCTTGTTTTTCTTTTTCTATCACAAATGGATGAATTTGGATGGTTCTAAAATTACGGTGATGAGACTGTGCATGTCTTTTTGAATGGAATTCCAACTCCCTACCCTATCACCAACATCCCTCACAATCTCTGGATTCAATTTCCAGAGGTTATCAAACGTGATCTGGTGGCCGTTCGAAGAGACCTTCACCTTCGTCGTATCTGTCAGCAAGAGCGAATCATACGACTCGCCATCTTGTTCGTCGAAGATAGGAAGAGGAAGATGACTTAATCTCGTCTTCTTCCTGTTCTTCTTCATCATCAGCTTTGTCAGGCTTCTTAGCTAGGACTAAAGCTGTTGACGTTAGGATTAGAAGCTTAGGGAAAATCTTGTATTGATGTAATTTCCATTTCATAAATGTATTGACTTGATATATTAATGAAAATTGTTTTTACTTCAAGATTTTGTCTCTGAGTTATTTTATCTTCTGTTGATAAATCCTGATTGATATTCTGATGACCATTTAAATTTTGTTTTTATTTAAGTTCTGATTCTCTGTCAGCACTTATTCATCGAAATTATCTCGGTCATTTTTAACATGATTTATTTTCAGAATATTAATGTTACAGTGAAAAATAAATCAATCAGTGCTAACGGTTTAAATTTTGAATTAAAACGGTTTCTCTTGATTAATGGAACGGTTTTTCCTTGAAACAAGGCAACTGGGTAAGTAATCATTCCTGTTTTCTCGAGCCCAGTAGCTATCCGTTATTACTGCATGTCTGACAGGTGTCCAACGGTAATATTTTTTTGTATAAGTACAGCAGAGAGAAGATTTCTGTAATCTTTTTAATTTCTTCATCTTTTATCTCTCTTCTTACTTTTACTCTCCTTCACTTTACTTTTTCCGTTGTTTTCATACAGACATTATATCAAACACCTATCAGGCATACTTAATTCTCAATTTTTTCACATGGCACCAAAGGATTTAATCATTGATGGAGCAAAGTTTGTTCCAAACAACTATGCTGCAATTCTTGATCATGCTGAAGCTCCATCTGAATTGCACTTTGTGCAAGATCTTCTTGCACATAGTGAGGTTGGGTACGCCTTAACTCAGCCTGAATTATTTTCAAGTCAACAAGTTCTGAGGTTCTGGAGGACTGGCATTTTTGATGATGGTGGTAACCGTGGAACTCCCAGTATTATCTTTCAAGTGGGTGATTCATCTTTTGTAGTCACTCCTGGTACAGTACGCAGGGCTTTACATCTTCCAGAGGATTGTACTTTCTCAGTTCCAGAGGACTCAGCCCTTTAGGAGTTAATGGCTGAATTGGGATATGAAAAGAGTCTGACGAAACTTGGACAGTTGAAACGGGCTAATATCAGAAGAGAATGGAGTTTCTTCTTTGATTGCATCACCAAAGCCTTTGGGAACAAATGTTCAAATTTTGATGCTATCCCAATTTTGAGTCAGCACATAGGGTATGCTATTATCCATCAAACTCATTTTGATTTTGCAACTGGAATAATTGGTTTTATTGGGGATAGGATGACAGAGGATCGAGATGTTGTTTATTTTGCTAGATTCTGTCAACTTATTTACACTTACTGTACTGATGAACCTCATTTAGTCAGCACTCAAACCCCACCTTTTAAGGTTGCAAAAAGGTACTTTAATGATCTGGTAAATGCTGATACTAAGAAGAAAATGGTTAGACCATTATAGATTCCTAAATCTGTAAAACAGATCCTGGTAAATGCTGATCCTGATACCTATAGATCTGTTTACTCTGATGTCCAACCACCTCCAACCACCCAAAATCCATCAACCTCAGTACCTACCTCTCATTCTACTCAACCTACCCTCAGAACTTATCTCCAATCCTATCTCTCCACTTCACAGACTGCTCAACCTTCTTCTTCAGCACCTACTGTGAAGCCTACATCCTCAAAGCCAAAGAGAACAAAGACTGTTCCTCAAACACCTCAAAAGAGGAGGAGATTTACTTTGAGAGATGAATCAGATTCTGAGGAACAGATTCCTTCTTCAGAACCTGTGGTGGTTGAAGCTGAGAAAGCAACTTCTCAGAAGGATTCTGAAATTGGGGGTTCTAGGCTTCTCAAGAGGCTTAGACGTATGATAGTTCCTGAAACTCCCAAGGAATCCAAATCAACAAGGAAGTACAAGAAACAGAGGGCACAAAGGACAGTTTCAGATGATGAGGAGGAAGCAGCTAAGGAAGGGGATCAGGAATCTCTGATCTCACAAGGCAAGGAATTTGCTCCAGTCACTTCTTCTCCATCAACTCCATCTCAGGAAGCTGTATCTGACAAGGCTAACTCACCATCTGTGTCTCTTGTTGATCCAGGCACAAGTGCTGAAATTGATATTCAGAACTTAGTTGTGCCTGCAATTCTTTTCTTAGAAGCTCCAACAGCAAATAATCCTTCCACAACACCTGTTACTGATGCTGTTCAAACTCCAGAGTTATCAACAACACCTTCTCTACATCAAGATGCTGATGATCAGATTTTAGGTGAGCATCAGGATATGGCTGTTGATCAGAACTTAGTATCAGATCAGCAATTAGAGGATGCTGAAGCCTCCATTGCTACTCACACTGTTGTCTTATCAGAAGATACTGATTCTTTAAGTTCTGATACTGCAAATGTTGGAGATACTGGTGAAGCTGCTACAACTGTAGATGCTGATGAAGCAGGTAATTCAGGACATACTCCTCCACCGACTCTTCCTAAGTCTGAACTGGTAAAGGAGTTTGTTATCAGGGATGCACCAGTGCCTTGGAGTGAAACTCCTGTAGGTCAGGAGTGGACTAAGGAATGGAACTCAGTTTCATGTGTTCCAAATGCTTTACATCTTGCTGAGCACTTGACTAAAGCTGATGACATGTTAAATTCTGATGATTTTAAAACCCAGCTTAGAGTCACTGCATTGAGTACTAAACATCTACAAGGTCTTCATTCCAATACTCATGCAGAGCTACACAAGATTCAGGAGAACTTTATCAAACAGGAACAAGTTTGGAAAATTGATAAGAAAAAGTTCTTCCAACCTACCATTGACAGGGTTGCTTATATTGAGAAAACTCAAGAGAAACAACAAGCTCAGATTGATCAAATTCTGACAAATCAAGCTTCTCAGCAATCGCAACTTACTGAAATCCTGACCTCAGTGGAACTACTTATCTCTCTTTTATTACCTGCTGATGCCAAAAGGGGGAGAAGGTAATTAAGTCCAAATGCACAACCAACAAGACACTGAAAGGAAAGGATGATGGAAAAGATGACCAAGGAACCTCTGGAATGGGTAGTGGTCATAGTCAAGGTAGAAGGTTTACATCAAGACAAGCTAGTCACATAACAAGTTCTGATACTGGGAAAAGAATAAGTTCTGCTGCTGGTAAAAGGATAAGTTCTGATGAACTTCTAGATCTTGATGAGGAAATGTCAAGACAGTTATTTCTTCAAGAAAATCCAGGGATGGACTTGGAAAGTTTAAAGGAAGAAGAAGCCAGACTTAAATCAGAGAAAGTCACATCTAAATCTGAAGCTTCTGGTAAAAAGTTACTTCCAAAACCTAAAGGCATTGTGATCAAAGAAAGGACACATACTGAAGCAACTTTGGCTTGATCACAACCACAGATAGATCCAAGATCCAAGGGTAAAGAAAAGGTTGGTGAACCTATCAAGCCTTATGTACCTCCTGAGGAAGAAGAAATTACTGATGGAAAAGTTGATCTTGCTCTGACTACAAGAAAAGTTCTTAAAACAACCTTTGACATGGCTCAAGTTGTTTAGAGTCAAGAAATTGTAAGTTCTGATATTCAGAAGAAGCAAGTAACCTCTGACAGTGCTCAAGTTAACTTGATATCAGAAAATAGATTAAAGACACTCCTACCAGGATTCACTAAAGCAAAACAGACTCAATCTTTGAAGACTACTGCAAGTGGTTTTAAAGCAAGAGTAGTTACTGGAAAGGAAGCTAGAGATAAAACTGGATTGGGAAGTGCTGATGAAAGAAGAGTACACAACACTACCAATGATCCAACTTCCTTGAGTGAACCAGGTATTGGAGCAACTCCTGAGAGATTGAATCAACTGGAATCTGTACAGATGGTTTACCATACCTACTTGAAAGAATACATCATGTTGTATTTCATGACAGATGGTAGGGTTTATCATATAAGACAAAATGCCATTCCTTTGAAGTATTTTGAAGAATTGGAGCATGTACTTTTCTTACTTCAAGTGGATGACAGAATAACAGAGACTGCTGCAAACTACTTAAAAGAACAGATTCAGAGACAGAAAAGGCTTTATTCTGTTAAGTCTGACAGCATATATGTTCCAAAGTACAGAGATCACAATGGTGATATTGTTGATATGAAGCCTAATACTGCACAGATCAGAACGTATCTTGGTATTAAGGGACTTGAATTCAATCTTGAGTCAGATAAAGCTTATGTCATAAGACTAGATCAGGAGTTAAGAAAAGCAAAGATTAATGATCTCAGAGCTGCAATCTTTCAAACTGGTGAAGATACTGCAGAGCTTAAAGGTGTTAAAAGGAGAATGATTGATGAACTAAGATATGCTGAGAAATGTTTGTTGAAGAACTATCTCAGAACAACTCCTGACATCAGAGAGATCAGAAAATGAAGAAGCCAAGTCGAAGATCTACAACTGCTTAAATTCTGATATTTATACAGATTGAAGTTGTTATCAGAAGTTGAAATTGGTAAAAACTTTAAGGACTGTAAGTTGTAGTTATCTAGTCTATTTCTCATGCATTTGTACTTAATGTTTTTGACATCATCAAATATCTGTTAAACTTGTATATTTTGTTAATTTACAAGTTGGGGGAGATTGTTAGATATATTTGATAATGTCATGGCTAATATGTTTTATGTTTAGCTTTCAGATCTTACGTGAACAGGATAAATCAGTACTTAACTGTTGATCAGTACTTATACTGGAAGTCAGGACTTAAGGATATCAGTACTTATATTATCAGGAGATAATCATCAAAAGATAGATATCAGAACTTAAGTGCTGAAGGACAATCAGATAAGGACAGTAGCTGAGTAAAGGAAAGAAGATCGAGATAAACATAAGAAGAGATATGCATGAAGAAGGAATTCCGTGAAGAATGGAATACTTGGAAGAAAAGATATCTGATTGATATATTTTAGGAAGCAGAATTATATTCCATATCAATTAGCGATTATCTTGTAACTGTGTAGTATATAAACACAGACATAGGGTTTACACTATAAGTGTTATCATTATTAGAAAAGATTATTCATTGTAACCCTAGCAGCTCTCGTGATATTTGTTCATCACTGAGAGGTAACAGTTCCATACTATAACAGAGTTTATTGTTTCAATAAAGTTTGTTTTCTGTTACTTAAGTTCTTAAAGTTCGATTTGAGTGTACTATACACTGTATTCACCCCCTCTACAGTGTATGTGTGACCTAACACTACAGATGAAAAACTTTGTAAAAAGTTTGCCAAATTGATGCAAAGTAAGTATGAAAAGAGCATGATGGGAGAACTAACTTACTTTCTTGGTTTACAAGTTAAGCAAGTTAGTGATGGAATATTCATTAGTCAAACTAAATACATTTATGATCTTTTAAAGAAGTTTGAACTAATGGATTGCACATCTGCAAAAACTCCCATGACCACTGCAACTAAACTTGAATTAAACACTACAGAAAAGTCTGTGGATATTTCAAGTTATAAAGGCATGGTTGGCTCACTTCTATACTTGACAGCTAGTAGGCCAGATATAATGTTTGCTACATGTCTTGGTGCTAGATTTCAGGCTGACCCTAGAGAATCTCATTTAATTGCTATTAAGAGAATTTTCAGATATCTCAAAGGAACACCAGAACTTGGCATTTGGTATCCTAGGGATTTTGGTTTTGATCTAACTGGTTATTCAGATGCAGACTATGCATGTTGTAGAATTGATAGAAAAAGTACAAAAGGAACCTGTCAATTTTTAGGAAACAAGCTTGTGTCCTGGTTCAGTAAAAAGCAAAATTCAGTTTCTACTTCTACAGCAGAAGCTGAATACATTGTTGCTGGTAGTTACTGCGCATAGATTTTGTGGATGAAAAATCAATTGCTAGACTATGGTCTGCAAGTGGAAAGAATTCCTATTTTCGGTGATAACACAAGTGCAATTGCCATCACTGAAAATCCAGTACAGCATTCAAGAACAAAGCACATATACATCAAGTACCGCTTCATAAGGGAACATGTAATGAATGGTAATGTGGAACTACACTTTGTTCCAAGTGAAAAATAGCTTGCAGATATATTTACCAAGCCACTGGATGAAACCACCTTTTCAAGGTTGGTAAGTGAGTTAGGTATGCTTAATTACTCTTGAATCTTTTAAGGTATTTTTGCAAGTTGTAATGCAGCCAGAAATTTAATTGATTTTTCAGTGTTGGATGAAATTTTGGCTAAGTCAAAATTTACATCCCGACGGATGATCATTATCCATCGAGTTTGATCATCCGTCGAAATACAATTTGTTATAAAATCAATTATATTTCTGGAATATTTTATATCTCGACGGATAACTGATTTATCCTCATCCGTCGACTTGTCTCATTCTTAGCTGTTGATTTTCTGAACTTTATCCATCGGGTATACTTATAGTCTGTAAGCATAACACGACAGATAAGTGATGGAATTTTTACAGTTTATTTTTAAACGGCTATTTTGGGCAATTTTTATTGGTCACTTTATTCTACTTTATTATTTTTGACAGTTATTTTTGAGATAGTATAAACGCTAAATTCATTTTCATTTCTTTTCTTTTATCATTCTCAATTCATCTGCTCTAACTTCTTTCTCAAAAGGAATTACCCTCTCTCTCTGTGTGCAACTTTTACTCTCTAACAATGGCACCAGTCGTCAAAATCATGTCTCAAACTGGCTTAATCTATGAGAAGAACAACTTCACAGCTCTAGTGAACAAAGGGATTCAACAGTCAGGCGACTACCACAAAATGATGGATTTTGTGCGAGGTTGAAAGCTCAAGTATGCAATGTTGGAGTCACCCACTATCTACTGTGAGGTTGTGGAAGAAATATGGATGACTGCTGTGTACAACTCAACGGATAAGACCATCACTTTCACTATTAAAGGTAAGGAATTCTATGTTAATAATGACATTGTGAAATCATGTTTTAAGTTTCCTGATAACACTGTCACTACTCCACACACAGACACTGATATTGTTAATATGTTAAACTCCATGGGTTATGCACTCACCATCTCTAAATTAAGTGAAATTAGGAGATTGGGTCTTAGAAAAAATGGAGTTATCTATGTGATGTAGTTACTAAGGTATTTTCTGGTAAAAATAACAATTTTGACTCTGTCAATATCTCCATGCTCAACATGCTTTACATTCTAGTGACTGATAAATATTTCAATTTTAGTGATCTAGTCATGTTTGAGTTGGGGTTGAAGTTAGGGGAGCTTAATAAGAGGGGCAAGAATGTTTATTATGCTAGATTTTTAATGATGCTTGCTAATCACCTCTCTGAGAATATTGTACTTGAGAAGCCAACCAACAAATTAGATTGTTGGGTTCAAGATGGGAGAATTATTGCAGATCTAAATAGAGCAGATCATCACAAAGAGGTGCCACTCTTCTACTTTCCAGTAATGGAGGCACCTTAGGTAAGTGAGGTAATTTCCATTGTCTCTACTCTTCCAACCTCAACAATTTATTTGCCTTCTAGTGTAGCAATGGCATCTGTGTCAATGACCAGACAGATGCCTACCCAAGATACCAAATCCAAAGTTTCAAAATCAAAGACAAGGAAAGCCCCCTCTGGTGTCTCTCAAAAGATGTCAGTTGTAAAATCCACTAAACACAAAGAGGGGAGTGTGAAGGTAGGAAAGACAGGTGAGGGACATGGTGAAAATCAAAGAAGCCCTGAGGATAAGGATTGTGAGGATAGTGTACCCAAACCAAGCCACACCACAGTTTCCCAATAAATTGTGGTTGTTAATAAGGATAAATGCTCAATTCTAGTTTCATCCTCCCAAAAGGATGTAACTATTGAAACAAGCTCCCAACCAGGAGCACAGAACAAAAGGGATAGGGACACAAGTTCACCACAAACCTACACAAGAAAGAAGAAATCTAAAACCCTTGGGGATGCACAGGGTACACAACAGTGCAACCTGGAGCTAAAGACCCAGTCACTGTACCATCTCAAAGTCAGGTTGATGTGGCTCCAATAAATGTGGAGTCACGACCAAAATCTCTTACAATTGAAGCACCTGAAACACCAAATTCTCCCACACACTCTTTGGATGTTGACATGATTAACACATTATTTCCAAATTCTCCATATTTTACTCTGTTGGAGAAGTCAAAAATCCATGCAAGTGAGCATCATCTTCTAGATGATTTGTTGGCTCACTTGCCATTTCTTTCTGAGGCTGTTGAGACATCTGTGCCAAAATTCTCATCAATCAGCACAGAGTCCACAATAGTCTCCACTCCAAACTTAGTCATTTCTACTTACTCGATGGATATTGTTCATCCGTCGAGTAGTGATTGTATCCCGACGGATAAGCCTAACAGCAGTCATCCGTCGGTTAGACAAATTACTACCCCGATGGATATTTCTCATCCGCCGGGTGTCTTTGCACAACTCTAAATTTCAAACATTGTCACAAGTGTAGATGACTTAGTAATTGTACAATCACTATTAGGATTGAGGGAAGGTAGTGACTTGAGTGAGAGTCTGGGTTGCTCCCAGGAAAAAGGAGAGAAAAAGAGTGATCCTATACAATCTATTTTTTCAGGACTGGCAAAAGTGAGTGTGAGGAGTCCCACCTTAAATGGTGAAGGTGAGGGTGTGAGGGTGAGGAGCCAAGGTGAGACCTTAATGAAACAAAAGAGAGATCATGAGAGAAATGCAGGTACAGGAGTGATAAGGATGGATACCATTGCAAGTGAGTCAATGAATGTCAATGATGCAGAAAGGGGAAAGCTATTTCAGTAAGAATATCAAACTGTTATAAATTCTATTCCCCTAGATGCTGAGACATTTACTCACCCTGTTATAGTTTACCAAACTCTAGTTGTACAGGGCAATGAGGAGGCTGAAAGGATGCTAAACTTGGTGCATACTACACAATCTCTACAGAGAGCAAATGATGCAATCACTGCTATGCCTTCTAACATTGGCAGTGATTTTGAACTGGATGAAGACTCTTTGGGGATGCTGGTGGGGATGATGAGGAAGAAAGCCTGAGCAAAGGGGGAGATGCAGATGTTCCTGCCTGGATGCTAACAAAAGAATGTTCCTACTCACATCTCCAATCAACACTTTTCAAGCTGATTCATGACACCCAAACAGCCATTCAGGCATCTACTAATGCCAGCACAAAAAAACTACTTATAGCACACCTTGAAGCACTCCAGCTGCATAAAATTCAAGCTCTCCAACACAGTTAAAGTGTGGATGAAATCAAGCAAGAAATTTCTGAAGTAAAACAGGATTTCATAGCAAGGTTGGATGCTAGACTTCCTGGAACCACCATGACTGAAATAGCTCAGAAGCTAAGGAAGGAGGCTGATCTCAATAGAAAAGTTGAGGCCATGGACTCAAGATTATCTGATGTAGAGAAGTCAATGGCCAAGATACTTACCAATCAAGAAACTCAGACTGCTTTACTCCAACAGTTGGTGGCTGCTCAACTCCCTCCCACACAATTTGATGATAACAAAAAGGGGGAGAAAGGCTCAAGTGAGGGGGAGAAACAGCTCAACATTCAAGTTAGCAAAGTAATTGTACCTACAATTACTTTCACAAAGCCACCATCCAAGGATAGCATTGATTTGATAAAGGAAGCATCAGCTACTTTGAAAGCAGCTGAAAAGAAGCAGTTTAGTCCAATAAACGGTGAGAAAATTGATAAGGATATTCAACAGAAATTTGGTTTAGCAAAGAAGCCAGAAAAATCAGTCATTCATCATTATCAAGTCAATCAAATTTTTATGAATGAAATGAGCATGAATTATCTGGAAAGAGGCCAGACATCCTGCATCAAATCTCCAAAGGCAGATCTCATCATGAAACCAAAGGTGAACTACTCAAAATCTTCAATAAAGAATCCGTTGGATACAGTGTATGAGATACCAAAGCCTGATGAGAATAAACTGTTGTCAAGATCTATTGAATTCTACAAGGATCCAGTTGATTCAGTTTTGAAAAGGAGAATTGCCAAAGTTTTCAGGAATATAAGGAAATTTGTGTGGTGGCTGGACACCCTCAATTTGTTGAAGCAAAAAGGGAAGAAAAGGAAAGATTAAAGCAAGAAAAGAAGCAATCCGCTCTAGATGCTAAAAGGCTCAAATAAAAGAAGGAGCAAGCTGTTATCTTGGCCAAATTGCAAGCTGTGAAACCCACTCAACAAATTTTTGCTCAACCATCTGAAATTACTGAATCTCAAGATCCAAAGATGCAAGTTGAACCACAACAGAAAAGATCCCACAGATACAAGGAATTGGCCAAAAGAACCAAAAGGAAATTGAACTTTGTTGATAAGGAATTGGAAGATCAGTTTCCCAAAGAATCTATTTCAACTACAACTCAGACATCAAAACCCTCAGTGGTATTTGAAGACATTAAAGTAGTGGATCCTTATAGGAACATTCATGGTGAACCTATTATTCCTAAGGATGAACCAATAGACCGGGAAAGCCTGCCAATTCCTGACTTCAATTTGCCAATCCTTAAGAAGCCAAAGAGAACAAAGTCAAGGGCAGTCAAGAAAGTGAAGCCTTCATCTCTCAAATCCAAGTCTCTAACCAAAGCTTAAACCAAAGTCAACAAGGGAGATTTCATGTACATCTGTGACATCAAGGAATTCTCTGAACTAAACCTTTATCTAGATGAACTGGAAGAAGTTAAAGGAATTGATGCTTACAGGAATCTACCTGAAAGGATAGTATTCAAGTACAAGGGAGGAAAAGAGATAACATGGCCACTGCACAGGATTCTTCAAGAGAGCCAATCTGTACTGATAAAAGTTTATTCATCCTTCAAATAGAACTTTGGGTTCAATGTGACAGCTAGAAGACTAGTTCAAAAGAAGATTGAAGAATTGAGGAGTATTAGAGCCAAAGATGCACTCCCGAAGACATTAACTATTTCTTACATAGGGAGTAGAGTGCATCGAAGGCCCTACTGGCTGATGGAATTCTTGGATAGTAAGGGAGTTAGAAGATTCTTCAGACTAGAGGACCAGCTGAGCATCTCTAGCAATGAGAATCTATTGGAAATGCAAGAAATGCTAGATCTGTCAGAACCTAACGAACTTGAATTCCACAGACAGCTCCAAAATCAGATAGAAGAAAATAACAGGAAGCTTGGAAAGAAATCCAGATCTTCAAGGAAACAGATCAATCTGCTCAAACTAGATGAGCACCTTGAAAATGATTGTGAGCAAATCTTTGTACACTTTGACTTGTAAATTCTTCAGTAAATTTTGCCGCACTTTTTAGTTTTATCTACTATCTTTTAAATCTGTATTTTTTGGGGTGTTTTGTTATCATTAAGTTTCTCTTAATTTATGACTATAATTATAGTAGACATAAATTGGGGGAGATTATTAGGAATATGTTATGAACTTGATGATTACATTAACAAAACACCTTAGTAGATTCACTTAGTGGAATATGTAGCACTCGATGGATGACCAAATATAGTCCTGACAGATGACTCAATATAGTCCCGACGGATGATGATTTGATATCCATCGAATGAGTAGCTTATATAATAATAAGTCATGTAGCACATTTCTGTAAACACCTTTGTATAGATTCTGTAGTAGCATAAAAGTCATGTTGACTTTAATTAGATATGCAGAATAAGTTGATTAACTGTAAATATAAGATGTCTTGTAATTCTGCATAAATGAAATAAACTCAAGTGTCATATAGCTACCCGACGGATAATCAACAAAGCTACCCAACGGATAATCAACAAGGCAACACCGACGGATAACAAGCCACTCGACGGATGTTCAACAAAGCAACCCGACGGATAATAGGCATGTACCCGACAGATGATCAATTCAAATATCTGTTGACAGTGACAAGACAGTCACATGCGTTGGGTGTTTACAAAAGGAATGTGGAAGCCTGTTTAGCAGGAAATTGAGAACAAAGAAGCATTACCATTTACATGCTATTATGAAGATATTCAAAGATACTGGAATAGAGTAGTGAAGTAGCATAGTATTAGACTTGATAGTTTTGTTTTATTATCTTGTCTTATTACTTTGTAATCTTGGTAATATATAAACCAAGAAGTAGCAAATAGAACAACAACAAGAATAAGCAAATACATTCTCAGAGAAACAATTGTAAGCTGTATTTGTAGCATTTCTCTGCAAGTTTAGTTGTTCATATTTGTAAGCAGTTGTGAGCTATTCAAGCTTCACAGGGTTCTCTCGATATATATATATATATATATATCTAGTGGATACATTCAAATCCACCAGGAAGTTTTAAAGACTTGTGTTTTTATTACTTGTGTTTTGATTTACTAAATTCTTCATTCCGTACCTTGCAAATTAAACACTTATACATTATTAAGATAAAACCATTTTTCATTAATTTAAAAAAAGTAGCCAGAATTACATTCAAGCCCCCTTCTGTAATTCTTGTTGTATTGTTAGGGAATAACATAAAGTATGGACTTTAGTTGATCCACCCGAAGGGGTAAAACCTATAGGGTGCAAGTGGGTTTTCAAGAAGAAAACTGACATGGATGGTAAAGTACAGACCTATATAACGCGATTAGTGGCAAAAGGTTTCAAACAAATTCATGGTATATGATGAGTCTTTTTCACCGGTTGCTATGGTCAAGTCCATCAGGATTTTGCTAGCAATCGCTGCTTACTATGACTATGAGATTTGGCAAATGGATGTCAAAACCGCTTTCTTAAATGGGAGCCTTGAAGAGGATGTATACATGATACAACCTGAGGGTTTTGTCGATCCTAAGTTTGCTAAGATGGTTTGTAAGTTGCTTCGATCAATTTATGGATTGAAGCAAGCCTCAAGGAGATGAAATCGTTGTTTTGATTAAACAGTCAAAGAATTTGGCTTTGTTCAAAACGAAGATGAACCATGTGTTTACAAGAAGGTTAGTGGGAGTCATGTGGCATTCCTAGTACTATATGTAGATGACATATTACTAATAGGGAATGACATACCTTCTCTACAGACTGTTAAGACTTGGTTAGGAAATAGTTTCTCCATGAAAGATTTAGGCGATGCTACCTATATATTAGGGATCAAGATCTATAAAGATAGATCAAGGAAATTAATCGGCCTAAGTCAGAGTACATACATTGACAAAGTATTGCATCATTTCAGGATGCAAGAGGCAAAAAGAGGATATGTCCCAATGTCTCATGGGATATTGATCTCAAAAGACAATTACCCTAAATCATTAGACGATAAGGGACGTATGAGAAAAGTTCTATATGCTTCGATAATTAGATCTATTATGTATGCGATGATATGTACTCGTTCTGATGTTTCATATGCCTTGAGCATGATGAGCAAATACCAGTCTAATCCTGGTGAGGGTCACTGGACAGCTGTCAAGAATATTCTTAAGTACTTAAAGAGGACTAAAGATTCATTCTTGGTGTATGGAGGAGATGAGAAGCTAGTTGTAAAGGGTTACACTGACGCCAGCTTCCAAATAGACAGAGATGATTTAATATCTCAGTCAGGTTTTGTGTTTTGCCTTAATGGAGGTGCTGTAAGCTGGAAGAGTTCAAAGTAAGAGACAGTAGCTGATTCTATAATAGAAGTTGAGTGTATTGCTGCCAGTGAAGCAGCCAAGGAGGCTGTTTGGATACGGAAATTCATAACGGGACTTGGTGTGGTTGCATCGATCACAGATCCAGTTGATCTTTACTGTGATAATAATGGAGCCATCACAGAAGCTAAAGAACCAAGGTCCCATTCCGGGCAAAGCATATACTTAGGAGATATCACCTTCTTCGAGAGATTAATGAAAGAGGAGATATACATATATGTAAAGTGCATACTGATGATAATGTTGCAGACCCACTGACTAAGGCTTTATCTCAGCAAAAGCATGAAGGTCATACTAGTTTCATGGGTATTAGATACATGGGTGATTTGCTTTAGTGCAAATGGGAGATTGTAAGTGTT
This sequence comes from Apium graveolens, assembly GCF_009905375.1. NCBI lineage: Eukaryota > Viridiplantae > Streptophyta > Magnoliopsida > Apiales > Apiaceae > Apium > Apium graveolens. The sequence goes on along the minus strand of NC_133653.1, from coordinate 270,838,319 downwards.
TGTGCACTAGAGACAACACTATTATATTTATTTATGATTTTATGGATTATTCTTTAATAATTTATTATATCTTTATTTTTTGTGATAAAATGTTAGATTAATAAATGCCCTTGAAATATAATATGTAAATCTATATCTCTAAGTACGTGACTTAGAAATGAGATTATGAGAATAGTATAATTATTCCTAAAGGTCCCTAGTCGAGTATTATTATTAAGGGACGATAATAAATATGTTAAGACTAGTGTGTTTGTTGACTGATGATCACATCTCACTGATCATACATATGGTGATACTAAAGTCAAAACACAGACACATGTATTAAATACATGGTGTTGGATTGACCTATTGTGAGATACTACATGTTTAATGTGTCATAAGTTAATCTCACAATGATAATGATGTATTGGTCCTTAGACCTGAAATCATTATATTTCTATACGAGAATTAATATACTTTGATACTATTGAAAGTTATCCTTGACCGGGTAATCATAAAAGTAGTGATTGGGTATATTATGAATCGTATGAGAAATATGAATGATCTAGATGGGATTTAGCCCTCCTTTATTAAAGGAATTATATTATTGGCCTCTTGATTGAGTAAGACTATAAAATGCACGGCCGTACTCAAATAATGATTTGTTTAATAGTTTACTCATTGATCAAGGAAAGAAGGATTAAACCCTTGCAGGGGATGACACAATACATGCCTCGAGTTTGATCTAGAATATAAGGCTAAAGGGATTATATTACATTGTACATTATTCACGAAAGGTTTAATTGAATCACCAACTATTATTATTACTTGGGTAGCAATGATGTATTAATAGATGTCACTCATTGTTTATAATTTTATTATTGAAAAATAAAATTATTTCCAACGTAATAATAACCTAAAGGGTCACACAAAGAACGTTTAAACGAAGTATTATTTAAATTATGAATTTAAATATTTTATTATTCTTTATTCGAATTTAATTAAATTAATTAAGAGAGACTTGATTAATTGTAAATATATTAGAATTCGAATTTAATAATAATATTAACCCAAATCAGAATGGGTCTTTTAGAAGCCCATTAGGTTTAGGGTTAGGCCTTAATCCTCTCTCTCCCCCCTAAATATACATGAAGATGTATAACTTTAAGGGTGGTTGCATCACGTTTTTGGAGAAAAAACCCTAGCAGCTTTACATCTTAGAGAGGCTAGAGAGACGAAGGCAACCAAAATCGGCTAGTACCGGCTCCGGTGATTGTTGGATGATCGGACGTTCGTGTGGATACCTTTGGAGAGAAGATCTTCGTAAGGAGGGCTGCTGTGGTTCATCAAGACCAGAACGTTAATCATATTCAAAAGGAAAGCTTTATTAAGGTACATGATCCTATTCTCCATAATCATCCGTTCATTATACATAGATCCTGAGGTAGGAATTTAAAATTTCTTGTTTTTCCGCTGCGTTTATATGCCCGGACCCTACCAGAAGATACCCATCACAGGAGACGAAGGAGGAATAAAAAGCCATTTGGAGGTAGGCACCTTGAACTCGTTGGGGTCAGGCATCCCGGATTTCAAGAAGTTCAGGAAGTAGCATCTCAGACTTTCAAGGAAAGGATACGTGCCCATGAGGCATAAATCCCAAGGTTAAGGAAGGGTATAGAGAGGAGTTTGGCTAGGCATCCAACAAGAACCACCCGAACTCCGCGGGAAAACCCATTTGAATTGCTTCCCCTCGGAAACCGCCTTTTACGTCATAAATCATGAACACCCATATTACAAGGACATTCAAGATACCGACTATAAAGGCCTATGATGGAACAGGAGATCCAGCGAATCATGTTAGGACATTCTCTAATGTACTGTTTCTGTAGATGAGGGGGGGCGTGAAAGAGAGACTGAGAAGAGAGAAATATGAGCGAGAGGGAACAGAGATTGAAGAGAGAACATAGTGAGTTGTGTGCCTGTGTTTGTGTATATCCTTTTTTTCCTTTCTTTCCTTTCTTGCTCCACCACGTAGCATATCCTTTCTGAGAAACAGAAATGTATCAATAGGATTAATAAGAATGTTTCTGCAACTCGGTTTTATCCCGTACTTTACGACTTAACGAACAACCTTGTGAGTGAAAATAACCCGAAAAATTACCAAAATAGTATTAAAATTCTCGAAATAATTAAATACTAGTAAAATAAAAATTCCAAAAATTTTAAAATATTTTTGAATTGTGCATCAGACCCGCATTTTACGATTTAACGAACAAATATGCGGGTAAATATATCCCGAAAAATTTCCAAAATAATTTTAAAATTTTCTAAATATTCGAAACTTAAGAAAATATAAGTTTCATAATTTTTGAAACATTCTTGAATTTACTTTTAAATTTGCACTTAAATACAATCTGAAAATTATTTAGGGATAAATAATTTACGAAATACTACTTTCTAAATTTCATAAATTCCTATAAATATTTATTGAAATTATAAGGCCATGAAAATAATTTTAAAAATAATTTCAATATTTATGAAAATAAATCTTCTATAAAATCATTTTTAAAATTAAAATAAAACAATACGACTCAACAATTAATAAGATAACTAATTCCCGAACACAACTGAGTTAAACCTCACATAATCAGACATTCCTCAATAGAAGCTTCATGCTTCCATTTAATTTCCATATTATATCATAAATATTCTCACTTTTCCATTTTCTTTATATATACAAAAATCTGATATCTTTATCGGTCGCATCTTCACATGATTCATTTAATAATATCAACACATACGGGTCACTTAATCATGTATTCACATGATTACCCGTAAAATTTATAAATTACTCATTTCACTTTTAATTCTCATAAATTATCAATCTTCAATTTCTTGCTCGCTAACTCCAAATCAATAACTATTAGTAGCACACCATACAAAAATATAAAATAATATATATATATATATATATTTTTATTTTCTAATACACATTCATATATAATATTCGAGAATACAAGTCGCGAAATCCCTGGATATTACATCCCCCCCTTAAAAGGATTTTGTGCCCAGAATTACACCTTAGTAAATAAATGAGGATACTTATCTAGCATTTCGCTTTCAAGCTCCCAAGTTGCTTCCTCAACTCTGGGATTCCTCCACAAAACTTTCACTAACGGCACTATCTTATTTCTAAGCGCCCTCTTTTTCGATCTAATATTTCTATCGGTTGTTCTACATAAGACAGATCTGGCTGAATCTCTAAAGGATTGGTTTGTACTTTTTAAGCATAGATACAGGAAAGACTTTATGAATGTGTTGCATTTACGGCGGTAGAGCCAACTCATACGCAACCATTCCAACTCTCTTTAATATCTCAAAAGGTCCGATTTATCTTGAATTCGGCTTTTCTTTTTTTCCGAATCTAGATAATCCTTTTTATGGTGACACTTTTAGCAATGCCTTCTCTCCATGCTCGAATTCCATATCCTTTCGGTTTCGATCAGCGTACTTTCTTTGTCGATCTTGAGCGGTGATCAATCTTTTACGAATCAGTTCCATCTTTTCTTTGATCTATTGAATCAATTTTGGATCCGAAAGTTTACATTCACCAACTTCGTCCCAATACACAGGAGATCTACACTTTCTCCCATAGAGAGCTTCGTACGGAGGCATGCCAATACTCGCGTGGTAACTGTTGTTGTAAGAGAATTCCACCAGAGGTAAATATTCATCCCAATTTCCTTTAAAGTCTAACGCACAAACTATTAACATGTCTTCAATTATATGGATAGTTTTTTTGATTTGCTCACCTGTTTGCGGATGATAAGCAGTACTCATATTCAACTTGTTTCCCAAATGATCTTGGAATTGCTGCCAAAACCTCGAATTAAATCTGGCGTCTCTATCTGACACGATAGACATTGGTACCCCATATCGCATAACGATCTCATCAAATATAACTTAATAAGCTTGTCTAACGAAAATCTTTCATTGATCGGTAGAAAATTTGCCGATTTGATCAATCGATCGACAATTACCCAGATAGCATCATGATTAGCTCTAGTTCTTGGTAGTCCCACCACAAAATCCACAATGAGATGCTCCCATTTCCATTCAGGAATCTCTAGTGGTCGAAGCAATCCACTTGGTCTTTGATGTTCTGATTTGACTCTTTGACACATGTAACATTTGCTTACCCATTCTGCGACACTACGCCATAGATTGCTTTAAGCAACCCCCAAACCGTGTTGCTACAGAACCAAAAAAATGTTGCTAAAGGCCCAAAAAGGCTAAGACAACATCAGAGCTATGTTGACTCATAATAAGTGGATTTTATATCTACTTGGAACACTTCATTACAGGCTTAAATTGGTGTTTTGGACTCAAGTTGTTGGTATTTTTGATGTTTTTTTGTGTTATTGCATTTCAGGCATCAGTTAAAGGAAGAAAGAAGATTTTCAAAGAAATATGCTGGAAAAAAAATATCATAATTGAAAGCCTAGGACATTCTCAAGTTGTAGATAATCTCGTTAGCTTCGAGTGGGCAGTTAAATCGCCTAATTCTGACGAGCAGAACTCAAGATACGACCAAAAGAAGAAATGTCAGAAATTTTCCAGAAGGCCAGCGCGCCCGCGCCAGAACCAGCGCGCCCGCGCCGCTGAAATCACTATTCCAGCGCGGCCGCGCCCAAAAATAGTGCGCCCGTGCCCTATTTCGGCACCATAATCCCGATTTTAGTCGAAATTGAAGATTTTGAGAGTCCTAGTCATCCTGGAGCCTATATATATCAATTTATGTTTTTAACAACAAGAAGCGAGGGGAGAGCAATAAGAAGACCTAGAGAGTATGAGAAGGCTACGGAGAAGAAGACTTTTATTTTCTTTAATATAGTTGATACTTGGATGTTCGTTTTCGATTTGTCTTTGAACCCAAGTGCTCTTATATTGTTTATTATCATGCTTTCATTGGAACCCCTTGGTGACAATGAGTTCGGTTATGAACTAATCGTTATCGTGGGGTTCTAACGGATTTACTTATGGATTTCTATAGTTAATTTATTTCAATATCTTGGTGTGTGGTGATTGATTGATATCTTAGTATTGGTTGTGTTTATTCGTCTTATGTGCGTAGCTAACATATAAGATAGCGTGTTAATCTTTATTGAAGCGAAAGTGAATATAGAAATTTAGAACTTGCCATGCTAGCATAGGTTCATGTATGTGTTATACATGATTATTAGGTAATTTTAACCATCTTACTTGGCCTATGTAATCACGATAGATAACTTGTTCATTAAACCTTTATGTTGTCAAATTCTATAGACATATAGGGTCTCAACATAATTGGTGTCTATTCAGCTTCTATCTCTTTTGTGGATGTCTGGTAGTAGGGTATTCGTACAACTAAAATTGGCGTATACTAGTTTTGTGTTCTCTGAGTAGTTGTCATCACCATTGCATTCTAAGGTTAAGAACAATGACTTTGAATGAAGTATTTAATGAAGTTATAACCCCATGTTTGTCTCATATAAGTAATTCAACCTCATTTCTCTTAGTTAATGCTATTTAGTATAATCTCTTAGTGTAATCAAAACTCAATTTGTTATTTGTTTTAACATTGAACGATAGTCATACCATTATTGCATAAGTGCATAAATTGAAGTTAACCTAAACCAGTTTCTGTGGGAACGAATTTGATTTATATCTTATACTACTTGCGAACGTGTATACTTGCGTGAATTTTAGCACGTATTTTCGCTCTAACAACTCGTAGCTAGTTAGTATATGTATGTATAGCAATATACAAAATACTCTATTGCAACCAACATACCATATTCTGTTACTATAAATCTCAATAGCAACACTTTTTGGACCCTATAATAACATAATTATTATGTTACAAAAGAGTTTTGAATTTCTTTTAGGATGGTGGAGCCCACAGGTGGGGCCCATATATCAATTTTTTAAAATTTATATTCTATAGTTCTTTTGTTGCTTGTTTTTTCTTTAATTTTCATAAATATAATAATAAATAGACAAGTATTTCAATCTAAAATATAAATAAAAATACTGCAAGAATAATTAGAGTAATAACTCAGTTTAAATAATAAATACAAACTCATGAATTGTTATTACAACAAAATGAATAAATTTCTAATTAGACATTAAAATTCCATATTTCAGCTCGACGGCACGATTTAGATCAATCATTTTTCAAAGAGAGTTTCTCCATTTCCATCTTGAGTATGGCCCTGTCTATTTTATCCAACTCAGTAGGCTTAAAGGTGATCTCCATTTTGAGTTTTGCAGCAGCTTCATTAATAAGATTGATAGCTGAAATGGAAAAGAAATTCCTTAATGACCAAAATAGTAGGACAGAAGTATAGGATACTTATATAAACAATTTGAAATGACCAATAAAAAGGACATCAATAGGATCAATTAATATAAAATAATGAGCAAAAGACAGTAATTCTAGTAGATTATTATACATGTTACTGCACAACAGAAAGGAAGGAGTAAGCAAAAACCAGATGAGCTCAAATTCACCTTAGCCCAAAAGCTATAAGTTGTTCCTAAAAAAACTTCCTATTAATACTTACAGTAAACCAGGAATATCAGTTCAGAGGTATAAAAAATTGTTTAACCATTATATTGCAATTCTGAGAAAATGCATTACTTGTTCTTATAAAATTGAGTCTAGCTTTAGCTTCAGCCTCAAATCTTGGAGCTGATCCTCTTCTCAAGTAATATATATTTCTATATTTGTTTTAATTATGTATTCTTAGGATTTATCAAATTACAACAGAGCATACTTAAAGCATCGATTGTTTGGACACAGTTACTCATAAACCAGTATAATGTATGATCAATATTCTCTTATGCAATCATTTATAAGTTGTAATAATAAACCCTATCTTGTGATATGTAATAGGGCCCTGCTACATATGATTATATATCATTAATAACAATAAATGATCAAGGAGGGCTCTGGGGTATTGTAGCAAGGAATGCTAATTCACTTCTTGATGAAGATAAGATGTCTGAACAATTTGGGAGGCCTAATCAGAAGCCTTATAATTCTATTTACACTACAAATGACCAGGTGAATCGTATTTTAGTGTTTCTGACACCAATGAAAATATTTAAAGAAATTATTAGCACAATATAAAATCATCCACTTGTAATTAATAGCAAAGTTTTTCAGCAATTGCTTCTAGTTTTATGTAATAATGTACCATCTCTTCTAGTTTTTCATATTATTACACGCTGGTAACTACGAAACAAAATAAATTATGATATTACTACGCATTCATTGGCAACTAAGAATTAAAATGATTATATACAGCAAACCAAGAAGAATATGGTGCTCCTATAAGATATAAAGCCAAACCTCTGATATCACTTTCTGAGAATATAGAGCAACATCTGCTTGGGCATTGACATATTGCCATTGCACCTGCTTATTATACAAGTATTATTCAAGTGGAGCACAAGAAGTAGACACTTTGGCGCTGAATACCATGCATTCAAGACAAAAGTAAGATTGTATTTGTTTCCTTCGAGCTTTGGCTAAATGACATAGTGAAGCTTGATCTATAGCATCTCCATTTAGCAAAATTTGCACCCTGCCATATCAAGTTAAACTATCATACTCCTCTGCAGTGATTAAAATTTATAAGCAACGAATATCCTACTCCTATGTACAAGCTAGAAATATTGGATTATAACAAGAAATCATTCAGAAGCAAGTGAAATTTTTAGTTTTCACCAACATGCACTGTTCTATATGGGAAATACTACGATTAAGAGACGGCTAGTTAGCATTTTACTTAATGCATTTCATATATCGTATTAACACAAACAACATATATCATATCAACACAAATAACAAACAAGTATTAGGAAACATGTATTGATATTATATGCTAGATAAAATAACAAACAAGTTTAACCAGGAAAACTCTAATGCAAAAATTTAATCTACGAGGGTCTGATTATAAATTACTATCCAATATAAGCTAGCGTGTTTGAGCTTTTCTGGCTTCAGCAGCCACTACTCCACTTGGCGAGCCACATAGGATTTTTACCTTGAGCTTTATCTGTTGGAAGAATTAGTGTTGTAGAATTTAGTACTAGAAGCCTAGTGGTGAGAACATACAGTAAACATGGAAGTTCATACCTGCTTACCTTATCTATATCATAAACTTTTTACCTAGAAAAGTGTAAATACTATATGTTTTTTAAACACAGTAAAATAATATCATAACGCTTAAAAGAGAAGGAATACAACCATAGTATTTCCTAGACAATTATAAACATTAATCATACGGAACGAGTAGTTAATTAATATTTTCAAAGGTTAATAATGAGGATCTAGACTAACTAGTGACATATAATCAAGTCATCACTGGCTTTGAGCATGGAAAATTGGAGATCTGTTTTAACTAATTCATGTTATAAAAAACATAGAGGATACAATGATGCAAAAGAAGGAGAGATGCATACTGGAAGTAGAAACAGGAACAAGCACAAGAAGGTTGAGACAATCCCAAACCAAGAACTTATCAATACTGACAATACATATGACAATAATATCTCAAATTAAAGCCTCAGATCCCCAAATCCAGCCCGAGCTAAAGCCCTAATTTTCAATTAAAGATTCAAAATCACCCCCAAAAAGAAAGACTCTAAAATAATTAAATAAATAGTGAAAAGACCTAAATCTGATAAACTTCAAAACTAATCAAAGAAGGATCAAATCAAAGTTGTTTTAGATATGTATATATATTATAAATACACATTAAGAGAAGATAGGGAGAGAGAGAGAGAGAGGTGGAGTAAAGAGATGGGGGAAAGAGATGAGTGAAAGCGGAGGGTTTTGATATGTACAAAAAATTTTTTTGCCGCTCCTTGAACCAAATTAAGCCGCCTCCCCTGATTTTATCTCTTTTTCATTTGGGTGGAAAAACCAAATTGCCCACCATTTTTGAAAATTTGCCCAAAATACCTATTGGCGGGATGTTATGTCTTTTTTACCCAGTGAATACGCATGTGGGAAATGCGGATTCAGTTTTTAAAATTTCAACAAAAATTACGCATGTTCAACATGTGTATTCACTTTTTGTTTTTTTATGAATACGCATGTTGAACATGCGTATTCTTTGTAAAATCAAAAGTGAATACACATGTTCAACATGCATATTTTTTGTTAAAATTTAAAAGACTGAATATGCATCCCTGAAATGCGTATTTCGTGGGTATTTTGGGCGGTTCGCGCGCATCTGGGCATTTTGGGCAGTTGAAGGTGGAAAGTTGTGTATTTTGGGCATTCATTCTTTTCATTTTCTCATATTGAATATAAATATTTTAAAAAAAAATTAAAATATACGCATTGTATTTATGATAATAAATTTATTGATTTAAATAAATTTTAAAAGTTCATGGCTATTACAAACTGTTATTTTGACAAATAAAAGTTTAAGTAATTTCAATCAAAATTTATTAGTTTGAGTAATTTATTATCAAAATTATTTAAATTTATCAAAATAATTAATAAATAATTTTGATATTTAAATAAACTATTTTACTTGTTACAAAATGTTCATAAGTCAGTTATTTGATATAATATTACTTTCCAAGACGAATCCATGAATTATTTATCCAAATAAAATATTTATAAAAACAAATTTTATTTTTGGTATAAATTTATATTTTCTTTTATTCTTAGTCTATAACAACACATTATATCATTTTAGCTTTACTTAACACCTCAATGGCCTATGGCAACACAGTCCTGTAACTTTAGTAACCCGCAAATTGTAGGTGTTGTGATAGGGTGAAAATTTCATATCTATAGTAAAATAATCTAAGGTAACACCCCTACTCAAATATTCAGTTAGATTATCTATGGCGTAGTGCGACCTCTTTCTTCATATTTGGCCATCAAGTTTTCCTTTAAATCCCTATACATTTTGGTACTCCCGGGATGGATGGAATACCTTGAATTGTGAGCTTCATATAAAATTTCGTGCTTCAATTATGTGACATTAGGAATCCAAATACGAGAAGAAAATCTCAATATACCTTCACTATCCTTTTGACTCTTTATCTCTTCTCCGGTCAATTTATCTCTTTCTTGAATCATCACCTGCTCTTGACATCGTCGAATCTTTTCTAACAACTCAGGCTGAAACATCATTGGATACATTACGATATCTCTTGACTCAGGGATTCGTAATTCAATTTCCAACTTTTTAAATTCTTTCATTAACTCTTCTAATGATGTTAACATGTTCTATCTTTCCTTTCGACTCAAGGCATCTGCCACGACATTCGCCTTTCCAGGATGATAATTTATCGTTCAATCATAGTATTTGATCAATTCCAGCCATCGTCTTTGTCTCATGTTCAACTCCTTTTGGGTAAAGGTGTACTTCAAGCTTTTTTGATCTGTATAGAATTCAAACTTTTCTCCCTATAAATAATGTCTCCAAATCTTAAGCGCAAATATTATTGGCGCTAACTCTAGGCCATGAGTTGAATATTTCTGCTCGTGAGGCTTCAGTTGTCGAGAAGCATACGCAATCACGTTTCCATGTTGCATTAACACGCATCCTAGTCTTTTGTGAGACGCATCACTATAGATCACAAATTCACCTCCTTCATCTGGTAAAACTAACACAGATGCTGAAACTAACCTCTTCTTTAGTTCTTGGAAACTCTCTTCACACTTATTCGTCCATACAAATTTCTCATTCTTTCTGATCAACTTTGTCAACGGAACCGCTATCTTTGAAAAGTCTTGTATAAATCTTCGATAATATCCAGCTAGTCCCACAAAACTTATAACTTCTGTTGGCTACCTAGGCCTTTCCCAATTCATTATTGCCTCGATCTTTGTGAGGTACACTTTGATGCCTTCACCGCTTACCTCGTGCCCAAGAAATTGAACTTCCTTTAGCCAGAACTCGCACTCAAAGAATTTGGCATATAACTTTTATTTTCTTAAAATTTCCAAAACTATCCTCAAATGCTCGACATGTTCAGCTTCCGTTACAGAATAAATCAAAATATCATCGATAAACACGATCACGAACTTGTCTAAATATTTCTTAAAAACTATTAATCAAATCCATAAATGCGACAGGTGCATTGGTCAGCCCAAAAGCCATCGTTAAGAACTCGTAATTCCCATATCTCGTATGAAATGTCGTTTTAGGTATATCTTCCGATTTAATCTTCAACTAGTGATAACCGGATCTTAAGTCAATCTTAGAGAAATATGTCGCTCTCTTTAATTGTTCGAACAAATCATCGATCCGTGGTAATGGATATTTATTCTTAATAGTCAGCTTATTAAGTTCATGATAGTCAATACACAACCTCATGCTTCCATCCTTTTTCTTGACGAATAAAATCGGTGCGCCCCATGGGGATACGTTTGGTCGAATCACCCCTTTGTCCAATAATTCCTGCAATTACGTAGCTAACTCTTTTATTTCTACAGGTGCCATCTGGTAAAGAGCTTTCGATACTGGTTCAGTGTCGGGTGCCAAATCAATCATAAATTCTATCTCTCGATCCGGTGGCAATCCTGGTAATTTTTATGGGAAAATGTCGGGAAACTTATTAACAATCAGAATTTCCTCTATCTTAGGTGGTTCTTTACTATAATCCATTACATGTGTTAAATAGGATTCACATCCTTATCTTAATAATCTTTTTTCTTGAATCATTATCAGAAACTTATTCTCTTGTTTCCGCCCTCGAAAGATGACTTCATTATCGTCCTTGGACTTTAACCTCACTTTTTTGTTTTTACACTCAATTCGAGCATCATGGTACGCTAGCCAATCCATTTCCAAGATGATATCAAATTCTCCTAATTTGAAAGGTATCAAGTTCGCGAAGAAATATTGACCTTCTATCTCAATGTCGTAACTAGGAGAAATTCTATCGACAGAGACTCCATCCTGATTAGCCACTTCTATAACCGAGTTGGGTTCTAAAGGTTGAGTAGCACAATTCAATTTATCAACAAAGTTCTTGGATATAAAAGACTTGGTAGCTCCTGAATCCATTAATACTTTTACATCTAAAGAATTCACAATAAGCGTACCTGCAATCAGATCTGAGTCCTGAACAACATCTTTCATCGTCATATTAAAAGTTTGAGCCCTTGGTTGCACTTGAGGTGCTGCTGGTGGTGGTCCAGTTATCCTGAGAACATTTGCTTATTGAACAGGTTCCTTGCAATCTCTAGCCATATGTCCCAACTTGCCACACTTAAAACATTTCACACCTTTCTTGTCCAAAGAACTGGTGCATTCTAAAGAATAATGTCCCTTCTTGTTACACTTGAAGCATGTGATGTTAGGCTTGTTATAGATTCCAGAATGCTTCTTTCCACATGTCTTATATTATAGGGCCGGGAGTCTATTGCCTTTCTGTTGCTGATTCTGAGTAGAGAAACGGTTACCCTGTCCAACATTTTCGGGTTTGAAACCTTGGAATCCCTTATTTGTCGGGTTGTCAGAACCCTTATTGAACTTTCCCTTCGATTTTCCACTTCCCTGCCCTTGACTTTATTCGAAACCTTGAAATTTTCTTTTCTTGTTATCATTTTCCCTATTTGACATTTCACTTTCACCTTCTATAATCATAGCCTTCTAAACCACTGCAACATATGTCTAGAGTTCGAAAACTACCACCTGTTTACGTATCCATATTTTAAGTCCTTTTTGAAACCGTTTTGCCTTCTTACGCTCCGTATCCACATTTTCTGGCACAAACCTTTCTAGTTCCGAAAATTTTGCCTCGTACTCTGCTGCAGTCATACCTTCTTGCTTCAATTCTAAGAACGTGACTTCACACCGATCTTGTAAATATTGAGGTATATACTTTTTCATAAATAGTTCAGTAAACCTGATAAGTGGAATTTATATCCACTTGGAACTCTTCATTTCGGCTTAATTTCGTGTTTTAGACTCAAGTATTTGGTATTTTTATTATGTTTTATAGAATTGCGTTACAGGGCACTAGTCAGATGTTGAAAGGAGCTTTACAATGATTTTATTCTGATAATAGATCATATTTTGAAGTCTAGACCATTCTCAAATTAAATAGAATCTCGTTATCTTCGTGTGGGCTGTTGAATCGCCCAATTCTGATGAGCAGAACTCAAGATACAGCTAAAAGAAGAAACTACAGAAAATCACAGAGGCCAGGCGCGCCCGCGCCCAAGGCAGCGCGTACGCGCCCGTTTGGCAGAAATAGAGCGCGCCCGCACCTGTTCCAGAGCGCCCGCGCATGTTCCAGAGCGCCCGCGCCCTCCAGAATGCTACAAAATCTTATTTTGAGTGGAATTTGATGATTTTAAGAGTCCAGGTCCACTTGGGGCTTATATATAAAGATAAAAAGATGTTTTTATCAAGGAGGAAGCCAGGGAGAATATTAAAAAGACCTAGAGCACATGAGACAGCTAAGGAAAAGAAGAATTAGTTTCATACTTTTGTATTCTTCGATTTAGGCGATACTTTGGATGCTTGTTTTTTTCTTGTTCCAAACCCTAGTACTTTATATATTCTTGCGTATTATTCTGAACTTATTTATTACCATGTTTTCATTGTAACCCATGGTGATGATGCGTTCGATCATGAACTAATCGTTATCATGGGGTTCTAGCGGATTTACTTATGGATTTCAATAGTTGATTGTTCTAAATCTTTAGTGTGTGATGATTTATGATTTCCTAGTTTGGTTGTGCTTATTCATCTTTGATGCGTAGCTGACATCTAAGATTGTTTGTTAATATCTATTGAAGTGACAGTGAATATAGAGGTTTAGAACTTTCCATGCTAGCATAGGTTTATGTATGAATTGATATGCATGATTTGTAGTGTAATTTTAACCATCTTACACACCCCATGTAATCATAATAGATAACCTGCTCTTCAACCGTTATGTTTTCAAATTCCATAGACATATTGGGTCTAAGCATAATTGGTGTCTACTTAACTTCTATCTTGATTGTGGATTCTTAGTAGTACGGTATACGTATATCGAAAGATAGCGTACACCAGTTTCGTGTTATCTGATTAGTTATCATCATCATTGCATACTATTGATAAAAATATAAACTTTGAATGAAGTATTTGATGAAATTAGAATCCCATGTTTTATTATCATATAAGTAAATCACTTTTAATCTCTTAGTTAATGCATGTTAGTATAATCTCTTAAGTAGTTAATCAACTCAAACTTGTTACTTGTCTTAGCTGTGAAAGATAATCATACATTGTTGCATAAGTGCATAATCTAAACTTAACCTAAACCAGTCTCCGTGGAAACGAACCCGACTTAAATCTTATACTACCTGTGATCACGTACACTTGCGTGTATTTTCACGCGTGTTTTAGTGCAAACAAGTTTTTGGCGCCGTTGCCGGGGACTCGGTGTTAATTTTTAGTTTATGTGCTTGACATCAGTGGTCATTAAAATTCACTGTCTCAGATTCTTTTACTTTCACGGTTTACTTGTTGTGTTTCAGGTACTCAAGAGAGCATGTAAGCGAACACGTTCTCAATCTCTTAAGGAAACTATTGAAGAAGTGGAAGAAGAAGTTCTTGAAGAAGTTGATAAAGTTGAAGAAGAAAGTGAAGAAGAAGAAGAAGTAATCATTATAATAGGAGATCCAGCAGCAATAACGAAAACGTTGAAAGAGTATTCTCAACCAAAGATCATGGACATTCAATCAAGCATTGTCAGGCCAGCCGTGGCTAATACCTTTGAGATCAAGCCTGCCATGATACAGATGGTCCAGAACTCAGTTCAGTTTGGGGGTGCTCCAACAGATGATCTTAACATGCATATTAGGGACTTCATTGAGATCTGTGACACTTTCAAGTTCAACAATGTCTCTGAAGATGCTGTGAAATTGAGGCTTTTCCCATTCTCTCTAAGGGATAAGGCTAAGGGCTGGTTACACTCTCTACCAGTTGGTTCGATTGCTACTTGGGAAGATCTTGCTCAAAAGTTTCTCACTAAATTCTTTCCTATGGCAAAGACAGCTGCAATCAGGAATGCTTTTACTTAGCTTGCACAACAATCAGGGGAATCTCAATGTGAAGCTTGGGAGCGTTATAAGGAGATACTGAGAAAGTGTCTGCATCATGGAATGCCCAACTGGATGGTTATAAATTGCTTCTATAATGGGTTGGGAGCATAGTCGAGACCTATGCTTGATGCAACATCAGGTGGAACTCTATGGGCTAAAAGCTATGAGGAAGCTTATGAGCTGATCGAGATGATGGCTGCGAATGAATATCAGACCCCAACCCAGAGAATGCCACAAGGAAAGGTAGTAGGAGTTCCTGAGGTGGATACAACTACGACTATCATCGCTCAGCTAAAGGCGATAGCTATGAAAATCGATTCTCTGGCCAACTATGAAGTTAATCAGATAACCAGTGTTTGTGAGCTATGTGCAGGTCTACATGCGACAGAGCATTGTGCTGTATCTTGTGAATCATCTCCGTTTATGAGCAACTTTCAAAAGTTGCAGTAACCATTTCCTGTCACATGTCATCCTAACAACCATAATCATCCGAACTTCAGCTGGAGCAACAATCAGAATGCAATGCAACAGTCGTACCAGCAGTTTGGAAATAAGAAATTCAATCCTCCTGGTTTCCAGCAACAGTTTGCACCAAGACATCAGTTTCAGTCACAGGGTATGCAACAACAATCTCATGGAGGTCCAGGTCCATCTGTTAATAAAAAATCTGAATTAGAGGAGTTGAGGCGTATGTGCAAAAGCCATTCGGTTTCAATCAAGACTTTGGAGAACTAAATAGGGCAAATTACCAATGTACTGTTGAATCGACCTCAAAGAACTCTTCCTAGTGATACAGAAACTAATTCAGGCAAAAGGGAAGTCAAAGAACAGATTAATGCAATCACCTTGAGGTCTGGAAAGGTCGCAAACCCTCAAAATCATCAAGATGAAGATTTTGAAAAAAATATCAAAATGCAGGCGCGCCCGTGCCCATATCAAGCGCGCTCGCGCCCTTGCTAATTTCAGAAAGTGAAAAAAGTACTGATTCAGTTGTGAAAAAAGGATGGCGAAGCAACGAAGAAAAATTCTGCTAAAAACACTACTCCTGAGCAGAATACATGGGAGAAATAAGGCTATTCGCCACCCCCGTTTCCTAAAAGGCTTTAAAAGCATAAGTTTGACAAGCAATTTGCCAAGTTTTTGGAGGTTTTCAAGAAGCTGCATATCAACATACCTTTTGTAGAAGCTCTAGAACAAATGCTAAGCTATGCTAATTTCATGAAGGGTATTCTATCTCGGAAGTTGAAGCTTGAGGAGTTGGAAACCGTTGCTCTAACGGAATAGTGCAGTGTTGTGCTGCAACAGAAATTGCCTGCGAAGCTTAAAGATCATGGAAGCTTCACTATTCTTTGCAATATTGGAAACTTGTCTTTCGACAAGTGTTTATGTGAGCTGGGAGCTAGCATCAATCTGATGCCCTTAGCTGTCTTCAAGAAACTTGGTTTGCTTGAGTCAAAACCGAAAAACATGTCCTTACAGTTGGCCGATCGGACCATCACTTATCCACGAGGTATAGTGGAGGATGTCTTGGTCAAGGTGGACAAACTCATCTTCCCTGCTGATTTTGAATTTCTGGATTTTGAGAAAGATGAGAAGATTCCCATCATCTTGGGAAGACCATTCTTGGCTACAGGCCGAACTATGATCGATGTGCAAAAAGGAGAGCTTAAGATGAAGGTTCAAGATTAGAAGGTCACTTTTAATGTGTTCAAGGCAATAAATTTACCCACAGATAAAGAGGAGTCTTTAAAGTAGAGCGGGTCGACTCTGTCGCGAATTCGGAGCTTGAGCAATTGCCAAAGTCAGATACCTTAGAGAGATCCTTAATAGGGGAATCAGTTATTGAAGATGAAGAAGGAGCCGAGCAACTGCTGGTTTTGAATGCACCTTCGTGGAAGAGAAAGTTGGATATGCCATTCGATTCTCTTGGGTTAGTAGAGCTGAAAATTTCTCAGGAGCGTCTCGATCCGTCTATTGAAGAAGCTCCCACAATTGGGCTCAAACCGCTGCCAAATCATTTGATGCATTTTTAGGTGCACCCCCTGATAAGGGGTTGAAATATATCTATGATAATCTACAGGGCGATCGGACGGTTCCTTCCTTGCTTACAGATGGTCCGTCTCGTACACCACAGATAGTTGATAGGTTTGGTCTTGGTGATGCGCAGTATAGAAGGTTAATTCGGCATATTGAGGCCATGCATGACATTCACCGATGTTTTGCTGAAGATTTGACACACGCTCTCGGTTCTATTTTCCGAGACATTGGTGTCAAGGTTGATTGGCCACCCAATCCTCCACCCGAAGAGGGTGATCCTTCCGCTAGATAGGTATGCCTTGTATCCTTATTATTACCTTCAATGGGGACATTGAAAATTTTAAGTTTAGGGGTGATAATGTAAGGATTAGTAGTTTGTGTGTGTCCATATAGATTCATATTGCATGTTTATTTGTAGTATTTGCCGTTTCATTCATATGTTTTTATGATTTGTTATTTAGGTTATTTTTTTTGCATATTTTGTCATGTTATTATGTTTCATGTAGTTGCATTTGCATGCATATAACATGATCCCTTAGGTTGCGCTGTTTCTGATTGATTTGTTGATGTTAATTTGAGTGTGGTGACGTCGAATAAAGGGATGTTTAAGTCCTAATGATTTGAATTGCATGCTCAGAAACAGAATTCATTCACAAGTCTTATAGGTTGCTTTCGAACTAGATCATGATCATACTTGTTTGCTTGTTGAGATTTAATCACTTGATAATACTTGAAATTTGTGTTATTCCCGTAATGACGAAGTAACACTGTTTTTTTTAAACTAGGGAAAAACATGGATTTCATTGCTTGTTGTGAATATAGTTAGGCGTCAAATAGCTAGTAGCCGTCTCATATTTTTATGAGTAGTCTAGGGTTGAATGAGATGAAGCGAAACACACTCATTCAGAATCGTTAAAAGAAAAAAATGAAAGAAAAAAAAGAAAATAAAAGAAAATAAAAACATTGTGTTGTAGGGGAGCTCTTTAATACTCGAGCAATTAAGTTATAGGGGACTTTGTGCCAGTGACCTAAGGCTTGTATAGTCTGGGATCCGCTAACCTAACGCTCGCTACATGGGTATTATTGTATAAGTCTTTTGGGACCTCATTCATTGCATGGTAAAATAAGCATTTATTTTGTGATTTGTTCTATGTTATAGCATGAATCCTTGTCTAACTCTAGTAAAATTGAGGTGTTGTGAGTCATTATGTGTCTATCGTTCATTCTTTTTATAAACTTGTGATTATTTTGGCAAGGAATAAGATATGATTATTGATCCAGTGATGAGAGTATATCTGTTAAGCATCGCACACACGCACGTTTCTGACTTGTAAGTTGGTTTGTGGGATTTATTTGAACTCTGTTTCGAATAATTGCATTCCTAGAAACATTGCTTATTGATTGGTTATAGTTATTCCGAGGGGATCGTTGCATTTTCACGTAGTTGCATTCAAGAATTTGTTTTGTTTTTAGTGTGAGTTTGTTTATGATTAAGGACAATCATCAATTTAAGTTTGGGGGTGTGATAAGTGGAATTTATATCCACTTGGAATGCTTCATTTCGGCTTAAGTTGGTGTTTTGGACTCAAGTACTTGGTATATTTGATGTGTTTTGTGTAATTGCGTTGCAGGGCACTAGTAGGATGTGGAAAGGAGCTTTACAATGATTTTATGCTAATAAGAGATCAAATTTTGAAGTCTGGACCATTCTCAAATTAAAGAGAATCTCGTTATCTTCGCGCGGATTGTTGAATCGCCTAATTCTGATGAACAAAACTCAAGATACGGCCAAAAGAAGAAACTGCGGAAAATCACAAAGGCGAGGCGCACCCACGCCCGTTTGGCAGAAAAAGAGCACGCCCGCGCCCGTTTGGCAGAAACAGAGCGCGCCTGCGCCTATTCCAGAGCGCCCGAGCCCTTCAGAATGGTACAGAATCCTGATTTGTGTGGAATTTGATGATTTTAAGAGTCCAGGTCTGCTTGGGGCATATATATAAAGATAAAAAGATGTTTTTATCAAGAAGGAAGCCAGGGAGAACATTAAGAAGACCTAGAGCACATGAGACAACTAAGGAGAAGAAGAATTAGTTTCATACTTTTGTATTCTTCGATATAGGTGATACTTTGGATGCTTGTTTTGTTCTTATTCTAAACCCTAGTACTTTATATATTCTTGCGTAGTTTTCTGAACTTATTTATTGTCATATTTTCATTGGAACCCATGGTGACGATGCGTTCGATCATGAACTAATCGTTTTCATGGGGTTCTAGCGGATTTACTTATAGATTTCAATAGTTGATTGTTCTAAATCTTTAGTGTGTGGTGATTTATGATTTCCTAGTTTGGTTGTGCTTATTCGTCTTTGATGCGTAGCTAACATCTAAGATTGTTTGTTAATCTCTATTGAAGCGATAGTGAATATAGATGTTTAGAACTTGCCATGCTAGCATAGGTTTATGTATGAATTGACATGCATGATTCATAGTATAATTTTAACCATCTTACACACCCTATGTAATCATAATAGATAACCTGATCTTCAACCGTTATGTTTCAAAATCTATAGACATATAGGGTCTAAGCATAATTGATGTCTACTTAACTTCTATCTTGATTGTGGATGCTTAGTAGTAGGGTATACGTATATCGAAAGATAGCGTATACTAGTTTTGTGTTATCTGATTAGTTATCATCACCATCGCCTACTATTTATAAAGACATAAACTTTGAATGAAGTATTTAATAAAGTTAGAATCCCATATTTTATTCTCATATAAGTAAATCACTTTTAATCTCTTAGTTAATGCATGCTAGTATAATCTCTTAAGTAGTTAATCAACTCAAAATTGTTACTTGTCTTAGCTGTGAACAATAATCATACATTGTTGCATAAGTGCATAATCTAAACTTAACCTAAACCAGTCTCTGTGGGAACGAACTCGACTTAAATCTTATACTACTTGTGATCACGTACGCTAGCGTGTATTTCCGCGTGTGTTTTATTGCGAACAAAACCTTTGCCACGTGATTACACCATCTTATTCTAAATTTTTGGTGGATTCCCACCAGAAATTTGCCTCATCTTTCAGACTTGCATATTCAGTCTTCTTATTTTTACCAACCTCTGCCAAAACAAAGGCTTTTCCTATCTTTTTTATCCAAGACTTCGCTTTAAGTGGATCTGTTGTTCCCGTAAATTCCGGTGGGTGAAGGGACTGGAAAGCTTTAAAGCTTCCGAATCGAGGAGCTTAGGGCTGCTGGTGTAAAGCAGCGGTTTGCAGCTGAGGAAGGTGGAGAATTTGAGTCATGGTAGGATTCTCTTGATCCTGACCTTGAGTCTGGTTACCCTAATCTGGGTTGGTTAGTGTAGTTGACATCTTTTTCTGATGAATAGACAAGCAACTTATTAAGCAGTATGCTAGCATGACAATACATCATAAAATAACATCTTATAGACTTTCTTCTTCCTCATTAATAACTGTTAAGCATTGCTTCTTCCCTTTTTCAATTCTTTTTTAGAATTCAATATTTAAAATGTTTACCACATGCAACCCTATTGCTACATAAGTTGCTCGTCATATCATTGGGATCGTAGGGTAAGAGTTCATGGGATTATTGTGAAGCATAGGTATTATTTGAAACGATATGTAAACATGTATGAAGTGAACACCAAAGTACTATAATGTTATGAGAAGGAAATGCGTAGAAGAATAATGGTCAAGGTTTTAAAACCACGTTCGAAATGAAGGATAAAGAAAAACGATAACATGGCTACATGATCAAACAAGGAAAATAATTTTGGGAAAATATCCCCTTAAGTACCACCAGCTGCAAACCAACTACTACCCTAATTATATTAAATCTAAAACAACTAAGGGGTCTCAACTAAACTCTATATGAGTTGAAAACACACACTTAACTTAGGGGTCTCCCTAAAATAATCTTATCTTAACTTGTTTCAGGGACCAAAACCTGTAGCTCTAATACCAACCTGTAACGTCTTCCCAATCTGGGGTCTAAATTGGGGAGTCACTTCTCACAATTAACAATATTATCAAAATATAATTATTCAACCCCTTTACGCACAAGGATCTTAAACAAATTATGGTATAAAATAAGTTACAACTACTAAGGAACAATAAAAATTATTACAAACCCTTACTGAATATCATAGTTATAACTCCGAAAGGGAATTATACAAACCAAACCCAAAGGTACTGATAATAGCGATCTAATTCAACATAGCTTGCTCCCAACTATTTTTCATGCGTGTTCCCTACCTCAGCTGGTATAGCGATTCTAACAATACGGAGAGGACCACTATAGATATTCTTAACAGCCGTGCCTAAGCCTGACCATCTTCCTCATGCTTAACTGTCAAGGTTAGATAAATAAAAAAGTGAGCCACAGAAACTCAGCAAGTAACTAAGTTAAACAAACATGCTAAACTATTTAACAGAATAAGATAAGGGCCAAGGTTAGAAGGGTCTTAAAAGAGATTTCAAGAGCAGGTTCATTCCAAGGTAGTCCCTTTACAACCATTACTTTATAAAAATATTTCCTTGCTCAAAACTTTCATAAAACTTTCCTTTATCAAAGCAATACTTTTCAAATCAGTTCTTTTCATTAACACTTTTCTTTCATTCATGAAATCATTTAATTTTCAAGAAAATGGTTTAATTATCTGAACACTAATGTACATAAAACAATTTTACTCAAATGGAGTGCATGACGCTCTGGACTGCAAGGGTGATCAGCCACGCACAATCCCTATACCGAACTTTACAGCCCCTCTAGACGTGGATAGGGTACCCACAAGCCTATATATTCAGCCTTTCAAATGCCAACCTCACTGGTGTTCATAATGTATCAGTCCTCACTGGTCTTCATAATGGACCGGCGTCACTCGACCACTACTTACACTTCCAATTATTGAAAATCTGTAAAAAAAATCAATGAATATAAATCCTTCATTTCCAATATGCTTTTCATTTTAAAATCTTTACCATACCTTTGAAATCATTAAGACTTTTTCAAGTCTGAAACTATTTTTAATTTCAATTTCATAAAACCTTGTTACATTGCAAGGGTAGGGTATACCAAAAGAATCATCATTCAGAGGATCAAAGGTATTATCAACTTGAAAGAATTTGAATCTGAAATAAGGTATAATATTTAACAAAAATGAAAGAAACAAGTTACATCAATCTACAAGGCTAATTGAAGGGTGACGGTAGGTATTCAGTTGTAACATAGAATCACAACATAGGAGGCAAGGGTTGAAATGTTACTTGCCTTATTCGTTCCCTTTCTTGACCACAGAACCTACTTTCCTATCACCTAGTGGGGCCTTTCCTTTCCGAAACGGAGTTTTCTCACTTTCCGAATCTGCACACATAAATACACTATTTTAGTATCTTTGTAGTCAATCGTCATTCACCTTGAACGTCTAAAACTATTCTACCCATACGATATCAAATCCTGACTCATTTTTATACGTACTATCTCAACATACAAACAGATAGGGGCTCACGTACTTTGAAATTCAGTTCATTAATTATTTTCAGAAATACATATAATCTTCGTTACAGAAAATATGGTCATCAAACTCTTTTCGCAAAATATTTCACCATGATATGAAAGTAGTTTTCGTAAAATATTTATAAATATATAATTATACAATCGATTGATATTCCCGATAATTACAGGATACGTTCCCGTATTTCCGAAATTAATTTCTCGGAAATCGGACAACGTTTACTCTATTTATTGGATTACTAGTCGATATCATATCGACACGCTCAACAACCATCAACACAATTAACAATCCAAATCAACCACAATTCACAACCCAATCGCTAATTACAATTATAATATTTACAAACAACTAACTCGAACTCCGAAAACAATTTACAAACTATTATTTTATAAATTTGTAGGACTCAGTTAATACATCACGGTCCACCGTCGGCTCGCCGAAACTCATCGTTAACGATGGCAAAATTCGGTGGTGCCCGTTTATTTCGGGTTTCCAACACGAACTCCACCGATAATTAATAAATTTTTTCGATCGCAAATAAATTTATTTCATTGAAATAATCAAATAAATTTATTTCTTGCAAAAATACAAAAATCCCAAATTACTACTCGCACAAATTAACTGGCAGAACAACTTCACAATCGAAAAATAGCAAACGGGAAAAAAACAGTTTGCAACCCAGAAACAAGGCAACACAACACCCTCAACTGGTATACACACACAAGCATAAGTGTGTGTATATATATATAAATGAGCAGAAACGAAATCAAGGAAACCGGAAACCGAACAGGGAGGAGGGAGAGGGAACAGAGAGATGAAAGAGGCGTGGAAGATAAATTGAGGAGAGAGAGACATGAGCGAGAGAGAACAGAGATTGAAGAGAGAACATAGTGAGTTGTGTGGGTGTGTCTGTGTTTATCCCTTCTTTTTCCTTCTTTCCTTTCTTGCTCTGCCCTGTAGCACATCCCTTCTGAGAAACAGACACGTATCAATTGGATTAATACGAACGTTCCTGCAACCTGGTTTTATCCCGTACTTTGCGACTTAACGAACAAACTTGTAGGTGAAAATAACCCGAAAAATTATCAAAATAGTTTTAAAATTCTCGGAATAATTAGTAAAATAAAAATTTAATGATTTTAAAAATATTTTTGAATTGTGCATCAGACCTGCATTTTGCGATTTAACGAACAAATATGCGGGTAAATATAACCCGAAAAATTTCCAAAATAATTCTAAAATTTTCGAAATATTTAAAATTTACAAAAATATAAGTTTCATAATTTTTGAAACAATCCTGAATTTACTTTTAAATTTGCACTTAAATACAATCAAAAAACCATTTAGGGATAAATAATTGACGAAATACTACTTTCTAAATTTCATAAATTCCTATAAATATTTATTGAAATTATAAGGTCATGAAAATAATTTTAAAGGTAATTTCAATATTTATGAAAATAAATCTTCCACAAATCATTTTTAAAATTAGAAACAAAACAATACGACTCGACAATTAATATGATAAATATTTTCGAACACAATTGAGTCAAACCTCACATAATCACACATTCCTCAATAGAAGCTACATGCTTCCATTTAATTTTCATATTAAATAGTAAATATTCTCACTTTTTCATTTTCGTTATATATACAAAAATCCGACATCTTTATCGGTCACATCTTCAGCTTATTCATTTAATTGTATCAACACATACGGGTCACTTAATCATGTACTCACGTGATTAATCGTAAAAGTTATGAATTAGTCACTTTTCTTTTAATTCTCATAAATTATGAGTTTTCAATTTCTTGCTCACTAACTCCAAATTAATAACAATTAGTAGTATATCATATAAAAATATAAAATAATATATATTTTTATTTTCTAATACACATTCATATATAATATTCGAAAATACAAGTCGCGAAATCCCTCAATATTACAGATTTTTCGTTTTGTAATATATATGTCCAATTGTAGTGCTATCACTTTTGTAAAGTGATTTTTGTTCTGAATCTTTGTTCCGTTATAAGAACAACTAAGTAGGCTAATTCTCTTTGGCAAAAAAAAAAAAAAAAAAGGAGTTCTTCCGCTTTAGTTTTGTCACATTTGGGTTATCTCTCTTTTTTTAAAACCAATTGGGTTTGCAAAGCCATACATATTGTATCCGCAGTAGCACTGGCTAAATTAATAATCATTGTTGATATAATCCGGGTTCGATCCCCGGCTGCGGAGCTTCTATTTTTGTTCTTTACTTTTTGCTCTTATCATCTTGTGTGTTTCTGAGACTACCTTCTTGCAACATCTGATATCTACATATTTAATCAATGAACTTTAAGATTTTAACTGCCCCTTACAAATTGAACATATGAAGTTCAGGTATGTTACTTCATGAGACAGTTTTGTTCTGCTGCTCATGTCTTGTTCATATACGTTTCGATGAATTTGAACTGGGATATGTTTAATCTGCCCTCGTCGTCTAGGCTTACTATTTTCGAATGAGACCATAAGTTGCAGAAGCCCTTCTAAATCAACTGGTTGCAAACAACTGCACATAGGACCGAATCTTCGTTTACTATACCTATATTCAAATATAAACATGATGGGCACTTATCGACCAATTTAAATTCAAGAAACACAAATAGGTTGATTTAATTGCTAGCTGATTTAATTGCTTCACCGCAGATAAAACACTACAAGCTTCTTGGTTATGTTTTCAGATCAGAATAAAGATGATCACAGCTTCAATATCATCAGGCATATTTCTGCTGCTGCTTCAATATCATCCTTACCTGTTTATCATATCATTCACTAAAAAATAGGTAAAAAACATATATAGACTACCATACAGAACTGAATACCTGCTTAAGTTACACTGAAGGAGAACATTCAAGAAGTTTAATAGTTTATTGTAGCAGGTCTTGAGAAAAAGAGAGGATGAGAGAAGTACACACATGACTACACAAAAGAGTCTCCAGATTGAAAGTACTTGAAATTAATATGAATCATGCTCAACTGGATCATAGTAACTCCCAGAAGCCAGCATTAACAAACAGAAAGGATAGTAGGAGATGTAACGTAATATAGTATGGGTGGAGGTATAAGGTAAATTGAGTGGAATGAAGAGTGATAGAAGACATGCAAGAGATATTATTCCCAATATCAAAACAACATTGGCAAGCCAGACGAGTTTGCTAACCACAAGATACACGCCTGCCATAAATGCCAACGACATCATTGTGAGAGAGATCCCCAATAATGGTATTGCCACTTTAAGAGCATTGAGCACCAATGTAAGATCACCTAACTGTGCCCAGATCAGGGTGACAGCCACCATAATGGCACTATACAATGCTATAGTGTCACAAATCACGAATACCTGAAAAGTGATCTTATTTAGTAAAGTGGCCATGCCCTCGTCTGGCTCAGAATTGCTGTAGCCACCAGGCATAGTGAAACCAGCTGCAAAGGTCACCGTAGCTACAAGGGTTGACACCAGCAAGAGAGTGTTGACCCTATCCTTGCTGTAATCCATGTCATATGGCTCGTTTGTTGCAGACTTTAGTCTGTCCAGTTTGGGCTTGTTCTGAAGCTTTGCTTTTTCAGTTCCAGCAGACTTTAGTGCCATCCATGTTAATCGCTACACAGGACATAAGTATGTAAGTTTTATTTTTATTAAGACCTCTCTTGCTACATACATATATCTCTTCAATGTATAGGATCTCCCTTATATATTTTAGACTTTGTTGCTCCGAATAATTGTGAAGGACACATCACTTTAGGCGAAAATAAAGTACATTGATCGTATTATCCTATAAATGCTACCAAGTATACTTTACAGCAAATATATACCTGTCTATAGGAAGTCATTGCTTCCATTTTTTCTTCAGCAGAATCTATAGCCGTTAAACCTTCGAGGTTCACAAGCCCTAGGTCAACTCTTTTATCCCATGTCAGGGAACTTAAAACTTCTGGATGCCAATTGATTGTTGCCAGATGCAAAGGTGTGTTGCCATCCTTATCCTTTTCATTTAAAAGCAAATCAAGCTCTGGGGTACTAAGAATGTACCTCACAACACTGTCTTTCCCATACATAGCTGCAACGTGAAGAATATTTTGATTATCATCATTCACAAACTCTTTCGCATCTGGACAATGCTGAAGCAATTTCTTAAGTATCCCAACATGGCCGTTTTTTGAAGCAGAATGCAGAGGGTAGAATCCATAAGCATTCTTTTCATATATGTCCATTTTAAATTTGTGAACTAAGAATTCGACGCCCTCTAAAAAATTAAGTGCTGCTGCATGATGAAGTGGAGTTTGCCCATACTCATCTTTGACATGTATAACTGCAGGCTTTATTTTTCCGACTTTTTGCAACAGTTCTGGAGATTGCAATGAATAATATATATGAATCTAGAATATTGTTAAATCACATAAATCAAACTATAATAAGTTAATAACAAAATAGAACTTAAAGTGTGTAGAAATACCTATATTCCTTGCTGTTACCGTGGCATGGACCAGAGATTTTCCCTTTGTAATTGCTTCATCTAGAATATATTGATTGGTATAGGAGAGCCTGGTGATTAATATAGTTTTAGCGCAGTTGATTTTCTTAGCTTCAATTGCCATGTATAATGCTGATTTGCCCTGCTTATTTACATAAAATGCATCTTCTATATTTGCTTCAATGAGGTACTCTGCAACCTTTTCATGATTATTCTTCACTGCTTCATGCAAAGGTGTATTACCATCATCATTTACATCAACCCTTTCTCCCAATTTACCATATGGTGTCTCATCATTCCTCTCTAAATCAACATCAAGTGAAGAGTCCTTTTTCAATTGGTCAATCTGGAATCTTACAAGGACATCAACTACGCCTAGGTGACCAGCGCTAGCAGCCATGTGGAGGGCTGTGTCGCCCCTGTGATTTCTTTTGCTGAGCAAGGTCTGGAAATGGTGGACAAGAAACCCTGTGAGATCCTCGTTTCCAAAATTAGCTGCCACATGAAGCACGGTATTTTTTTGAGGAGTCATCTGGTTGTAAATTGTCGATGGGGTCTTTAAAGCATTAATGAATCCATCAATATTTCCTTTCTTTGCAGCTATGTACAATCGAAGATTCATAAAATGTGGATCTGAATCATGATTAGGAACTTCATCTGATTTTTCAACCTTTTCAGCATCCAGCAATTGTTTCAACCTTTTATGTCTTCCTTCCCAGAGCTTAGATTTTTTTACATCTTCAATTTTCAGCAGTAATGGATTTTTTATCCCATATTGTAGGAAATGGACCCCCTCAAGAAAGCCTATTGCTGATGCAAACTCAAGCGGATCAAGTCCCTCGTCGTCTTTCAGAAGAGTTAGCTTAGGTTCTTTCTCTGTTAGTTTTTGTAATATCACTGCGATTGAAGATTAATATCTATTAAAAACAATATTAACATGCATTTGCTATATCAAAATTATCAATAATGGCATGTCTGCTTAAAGAAACATATGCAATATATATAGCCATCCCATGTAAGCTGTATGGGTTGATACAATCATCTAATGATTTAGACAATAGTTCAATTTATGTAGCCATCCCATGTAAGCTGTATGGGTTGATACAGTCATCTATTGTTTAGGCTGCCTGGCTAAAATTAACATAGTACGACTAGGTAGCGAAAACATGAGTGACCAAAATTTACAGTCAGACCAGATACAGGGACACGATCCACATATAATTAGAAACTCTATTCAACATTTTTGTGGATATGTACACTGTAAAATCAATGTGACAAGACGTACCTATATTCCTTCCCATTATGGCGGCATGTGGAAGAGATTTTCCATGGACAAGTTGTTCACGTAGAAGATGCATACGTTCTGATCTTCCATTTAATATATTGTTGACATGCTCAGTGTTGCCAGCTGCAATGGCCATATATAATGGCGATTTTCCTTGTTTATTTACATAATAAGCTGCTTCCACATTCTGCTTTATCAAGTACTCTGCAATATGTTTATGATCATTAAGCAATGCTTCATGTAAAGCCGTATTGCCCTCATCATTCACCAGTACCTTCTCCTCTAACCTTTGTTTAACTAAGGCCACACGTTCTTCATCGGTCAGCACCCTACAATCGTCCCAGTTAGAGTTACGATACAGACTATCTTGGTGAAAACTTAAAATGATATCAACACCACCTAAATGCCCCCCTCTGGCTGCCAAATGTAATGCAGAATCAGCTTTGTGGTTCTTGCATGTGATTAAAGTACGAAAATGGTGAACGATGAAACCAGTAAGCTCCTCGTGCCCGTAATTAGCTGCCACATGAAGAAATGTATCTCTATGAGGATCGGTCAACTGGCTGAAAGTTGTTAACAAAGGTAGATCTTTCATTTTAGTAAATTTTTCCAGGCAGGTGATAAACTTGTCCACATCTCCAACCTTTGTACCTTTGTAAATTTTATGACTACGAAAGCAGTAAAG
This sequence comes from Apium graveolens, assembly GCF_009905375.1. Classification (NCBI taxonomy): domain Eukaryota; kingdom Viridiplantae; phylum Streptophyta; class Magnoliopsida; order Apiales; family Apiaceae; genus Apium; species Apium graveolens. Next base: position 270,809,157 of record NC_133653.1, on the reverse strand, counting down.
AAGTTTCCTCCCAAGTCCTACCCCTCCGTCCCAGCCATTTTGGGCACCGAATACAACTATATTATAATAGCTGAAATAGAGATAATTTGGTTTAACGATAATTTCCTAATTTTGATTATTACAAAAATAGATAAATAGTGTTATATATCTAATAAACTGCTAAATTATTAAACCACTACTAAATATAGTATACTTATCCTACTAAACTACGAATACAACTTATCCTATTATTAAAAAATATAAATAATAGTGTTACATATTTGCTAAACTACTAAATTGTTAAAATACTAGAAATAGTCTATTTATTCTACTAAATTACGACCACATGTTATTCTTTTATTTTTATTATAAATTTATAATCATTATATATTTATATAAATATTTTAAAAATATAATATAACTTGATAAATAAAAAATTTAAAATATTAATGGAAGCTCGTGCATCGCACGGGATTTATACTAGTAATATTAAAAACGGAACATTAAAAATTTGGTTGTTGGTCGTTCTATTATATTTAAAATAGGACACTTAATATTATATTTAAAACAAGACTCCTAAAATTACTCGCCTATCAATTTTATTATATTTAAAATAGGACACTTATATTATGACACTTAATATTATATTTAAAATAGGACACCTAAAATTAATCGTCTGCCAATTCTATTATTTTTAAAATAGAAAACTTATATTATATTTCTATCTATACTATTATATTAAAAACGAAATATTGAAAATTTAGTTGTCGGTCGTTGTTGAACGTTAGATTTATTATTAAAAATTTGTATTATTTAAGAGGTATAAGGTTCAAATTCTACCGCCAACATATTAAGTGCCTGTTTGGGGATTATATTTGCATCATATATGGGCTAAAAGCCCAATTCATTTTACTCGGTACTGTTTGGCAATCTCATTTTTCAGCTTCCATTTCACCATTTCTGATCATAATTTATAAGTTGGGAGGCATGTACTTTCTTCATTTCATTCTCATTTAATCCTGGTTTTCTTTTTAAACTTTAGCTTTTATTTATCAACAATTAAATTAGGTAGGTTTATTCTATTTTTACTATATGTTTCAGGAGAGCCGCCACTCAGGTTGTTGTCGTTAGTATTTTTTTTATCATTTTATTGATATAGATGTTTCGGTATTGTTATAATGTTAGAATATATTTTTCAAACTTTTAGTTTATTGAGAATATTTATGCTTTAAAATTTATTTTTTAGTTGAAGTCCATGTATTTAAATCATTGTAATAAGTAATTTTAAATTTTAAATTCTTGTATAAAAGTTATTATATAATTTTTAAAACTTTTTTTTAAAAAAATTATAACTTATAAGTTATGATTTACCAAACACAATATCAACTTATAAGTTACTTATACGTAAAATTATCCAAACACCTAAATAACTTTTAAGTTACAATTTTCATATCACTTATATGTCACTTTTCAACTTTAAGTTATAAGTTACATTTTTTAAGAAACCCCAAACGGGCCCTAAAATTATAAAAAAAATAGTATTCTTTAAGAGGTATAATCAAAATTAGAATTTATAATATATATGATAAAAACAACCGTGCATCGCACGGGTTATATACTAGTATATATATACTATATTTTAATAACCGGAATGGGGTATAATTTGGTTCAACGGTAATTTCTTAATTTTGGTTATTAAGAAAAAATAAATAAATAAAGTGTTATATATCCGTAAAAGTACTAAATTATTAAACTACTACACATAGTCTACTTATCCTACTAAATGTTGGGCTTGCTGAGCATGCCAACTCCACATTAGTATGATATTGTCCGCTTTGGGCCGAGCCCACACGGGTTTATTTTTGGGCACCTCCCAAAATGCCTCATACTAATTGGAGTTATCTGGCTGCTTATATTCTAGCAAACTGCCCCACCCACAAACGATGTGGGACAACTCCTAACAATCTCCCCCTTCACACATCGGGCCCGATACCTGTCGATTCTGCCACCTTCAGTGTGACCAGACTCCCCCTCGACCCATACTGAAAGTCCATCTGGCTATCTGCTCCCCCTAGGCCCATATTGGAAGGCCCGTCCGCCTTTTCCTTGAGCCCATACTAGGTAACCCATCTGCCTCCTCCTAGGTCACTTCCGAAGCCATCTGAGATTGTTCTGGACCGTTTATAACCTGAAGCTCTGATACCACTTGTTGGGCTTGCTGAGCATGCCAACTCCACATTAGTATGATATTGTCCGCTTTGGGCCGAGCCCGCACGGGTTTATTTTTGGGCACCTCCCAAAAGGCCTCATATTGCTTGGAGTTATCTGGCTGCTTATATTCTAGCAAACTTCCCCTCCCACAAACGATGTGGGACAACTCCTAACAATCTCCCCCTTCACACATCGGGCCCGACACCTCTCGATTCTGCCACCTTCAGTGTGACCAGACTCCCCCTTGACCCGTACTGGAAATCCATCTGGCTATCTGCTCCCCCAGGCCCATACTGGAAGGCTCGTCTGCCTTTTCCTAGGTCACTTCTGGAGCCCAATTGAGATAATTCTGGACCGTTACAACCTGAAGCTCTGATACCACTTGTTGGGCTTGCTGAGCATGCCAACTCCACATTAGTATGATATTGTCCGCTTTGGGCCGAGCCCGCACGGGTTTATTTTTGGGCACCTCCCAAAAGGCCTCATACTGATTGGAGTTATCTGGCTGCTTATATTCTAGCAAACTGCCCCTCCCACAAATGATGTGGGAAAACTCCTAACACTAAACTACAACTACACCTTATCCTATTATTAAAGAAATAGTGTTATATATCCGCTAAATTGCTAAATCGTTAAACTACTAGATATAGTATACTTATCCTACTAATTAGCTGGGGATTTAGGGTCAACAGTGGCATTAGAAGGAGGGGAGCTTCTTTCAAACAAACCAATGGAAGAAAATAGTCCATGCCACCAACATCAAACAGAGATGTCGAAAAACGTGCCCGAGGTTCAAGCCCCGACTACCAAAGACGTCAAAAGTATATCAAAAAATCAGATCTAAAAAAGAAAATAGTGATGCAACCCCAGGCCTTACTATTTGATCAGGAGGACGTCGTTTTCGGTGAAAGGTCAACTCAGTCAGATCCCGTCGACAGGAAAAAATGACCTAAGGGCCGTGAAAGGATGCTTGTCGAAGCCTCTACAGGATAAAAAGTTTTGTCCAGCGATATGTGTTTGTATCTCGATAAGAAACAGCGAGCTAAAGGCAAAGATGTAGAGGAAGAAGATGATGTAGTTCCAGAAGACGACGAAGAGCTCGAGTTACTAGAAAGAGAGCGTAAGCTGCTAACAAAAAAATCAAACATAAAAGGGAAATAATGCGCTTACATCGCGAGTTGTCCGAGGTCTCAGAATATAGCAAGTCTCTAGAATATCAAACTGAAGAATATGACTCCATTTGGCTCCCATCGAAGCAGTCGACCTTCTCTGAGTATGAAGAATCAGCAGGATCCTTTTATTCAAAAAGAAAACAAGAAAAAATGAAAGAGGGCAATGCTTCCGATGTGGAAGAGAGTCAATACGCGAGCTCGAAACGTCATCAGACCTCAAAGCTCTCGAAGTTAGCAGATGACTTAACTTTCATAAAAAACTATATTCAAACTCTAAGTGGAGGTATCAAAGTAGCGGATAAAAGCACCCTCTCAATCAAGATCGAAAATGCCAAAATTAAAACAGATTTAAAAGTCCCGCCTATTGACTCCTTCGATAGATCTATGAACCCATCAGACTTCATCAATTTATTTGACGGAAGAATGGACTTCTTTAGCCACTTAGAGGTAGCTCGATGTCGATTCTTCTCTACTTGTATTAAAGGCACAACGCTAAATTGGTTTAACAATCTTTAACCTTGTTCGATTGATTATTGGGCTATTTTGAAAAGCAAATTCAGAACCCGTTTCTTTAGCAAAAAATGAGGCGAAAAAATAATAGCCTCACTCATTACCGTCTATCAGTGTTCGAACGAATATCTGAGAGCATATGTAACTTGTTTCCGGGCTCACATTGCCGAGATCACAGACTTCGCCGATCCTTTGGCTGTTAATTACCTCATAGTTGTCATCGATAGGTCACGACACAGTCAGCTCCTTGAAGAACTTTTCGAGAAATATCCCAAAACGCTATAAACGGCCATCAAGATTATTAAGAATAGATTGACTCTCCAAGAGGCTGTAGGGAGCATTTAGCATTCTCGGTCCTCAAAAGCTCAATATACGGACTTATTATAGAGAAGAATGTGAAGTACTTATTATTGTTGTCACTCAATTGATTTAATTTTCAATATAGATCAAAGTTAAACACAAAACGAGTCAAATCACAACGTCTAATGAAATCAATAAAACCACTTATTTGGTGAGTAATCTACTAAAAATCAATATATTTGTTTAAGTTATGTTAATCAAAAAATTGAAGATCATATCTTTGAAGTACTCGCAGCATTTTCTTCATTATTTATCAGATTTATATATAATTGCATTTTCTGTGTAAAAATACATGACATGACACAATTTAGCACATCTTATCGATGAAAAAGAACACTAAATGTAAACATATATTTTACAGAAAGATGATAACCTTTTCTTCTTCTTCTTGCTCTCAAGGGTCTCCGCTGGCTCACCAAATAATCTCTCTTAACATTTCCGAGCAAAGCATCTTTCTAAGCATCTTTCTCAGAGGAATGATTACAAAATAGTTGTATGTAGTTTTTTAATCATGTGCTTGGTTGCTATTGTAGGATTTTATCTATCACAGAAGCATGGTAAAACATTTTCGTTGATATAAAATCCATATAATACGCATACAGATCATAATTTAAATCGAGGGATCGTTTCTAACCTTTAAAAGCGATCCAAGAACTACGAGCGGAGATCCTTAGCAGCTGCTCCTCAAGTGTGAAACACTCCACCGGTATCCACCAAGAAATCGATGTAATGGAGGAGGAGGAGGTGGAGAGAATTAGGGATTTGTAAATTTTTAGGTTGAGGCAAAGATAGGGTTTATAATAGTATATTTATAGGCAAAATTTTCAGCTGAAAATTTTCCCATAAAATATTATTATTATTAACACTTTATTATTCTCACTAATAATTAAAACACCTTTTAATTATTAACCTTTTTCTAAATACTTTAGAAATAATTCTCTCTCTTGATTTAATTTCCAAAAATTAAATTCTTAATTAATAATATTAAGAACTTTTCTTAATTAATTTATAATCAATTAAATCTCATTTAATCAATTATTAAATTTGCCAATTAATTATTTATTTCATAAATAAATAATTATCAGCCATTATTAAAAGAAAGCTTACAAATATTATAAATATTATGTTGTTTAACATGCATTATAATTTTGTATAAAATAGTTGAATTTTATTGTAGAAAAGATAATAATTTTAAATCCTTGTTACAATTAAACAAATAAGTATAATTCCGGTCATATTTTTGAAATAATGTCCTTTATGTAATAGAGTTTTGTTTACTTTTATCAATCTTATTTGTTGTGATTTTTATAAAGAAATTAATTTTTTTAAGAACTTAATAGAAAAAGTTAAAATCTATTCGGCGTATTTCAAAAAAAAACTTTAAGAATATTAAAATATAAAAATATAAAAAATATAAAAAAGTAATTTTTTTATTAAATAATAAAAAGTAAATACATCATATATGAAAATATATGAATAAATTTATACAAAAAATTTGTCAGTGAAAAACAAAAAATTAATTCAATTTTTAAATACAGAAAATGAAAATAAGTTAAAAGTGTACAATTCCAGGACAATTATAACCATAGTGAGGGACAAAGTCATTAATATCGTAGAGCTGGCACTTCCATATCATTTTGTACAAAAATTATGTAACCAATTCTTTACATGTAGCATTACTCTTCTATAAAAATGAATTAAACTCATCCTTAAACTAGGAGAGACATGAAGTATCAGATCAACAATCACAAATAATCTTTAAAATTTTAACCCCTCGACTCGACCCTGGCTCTGTTGGCTCCGTCTTTATGAGTATGACTTTGCTTTTACGAGATTTCTAGGAATTTAAAGTGCTCGTCACTTCATTCGCGCAATGAAGTTTGTTATTTATAATATAAATAGGTATAAACACAATTCAAATGATTATAAATTTTTTCATATTTTCTAACTCAATAGCATCCATCTCATATATTAAAAAGCTTATAAGCAGCGTGATTATGAATCGATTTATTAATCGGCACTTTGTATTACCATCAATCTATATAATATTCGAAAATACAAGTCGCGAAATCCCTCAATATTACAGATTTTTCGTTTTGTAATATATATGTCCAATTGTAGTGCTATCACTTTTGTAAAGTGATTTTTGTTCTGAATCTTTGTTCCGTTATAAGAACAACTAAGTAGGCTAATTCTCTTTGGCAAAAAAAAAAAAAAAAAAAGGAGTTCTTCCGCTTTAGTTTTGTCACATTTGGGTTATCTCTCTTTTTTTAAAACCAATTGGGTTTGCAAAGCCATACATATTGTATCCGCAGTAGCACTGGCTAAATTAATAATCATTGTTGATATAATCCGGGTTCGATCCCCGGCTGCGGAGCTTCTATTTTTGTTCTTTACTTTTTGCTCTTATCATCTTGTGTGTTTCTGAGACTACCTTCTTGCAACATCTGATATCTACATATTTAATCAATGAACTTTAAGATTTTAACTGCCCCTTACAAATTGAACATATGAAGTTCAGGTATGTTACTTCATGAGACAGTTTTGTTCTGCTGCTCATGTCTTGTTCATATACGTTTCGATGAATTTGAACTGGGATATGTTTAATCTGCCCTCGTCGTCTAGGCTTACTATTTTCGAATGAGACCATAAGTTGCAGAAGCCCTTCTAAATCAACTGGTTGCAAACAACTGCACATAGGACCGAATCTTCGTTTACTATACCTATATTCAAATATAAACATGATGGGCACTTATCGACCAATTTAAATTCAAGAAACACAAATAGGTTGATTTAATTGCTAGCTGATTTAATTGCTTCACCGCAGATAAAACACTACAAGCTTCTTGGTTATGTTTTCAGATCAGAATAAAGATGATCACTGCTTCAATATCATCAGGCATATTTCTGCTGCTGCTTCAATATCATCCTTACCTGTTTATCATATCATTCACTAAAAAATAGGTAAAAAACATATATAGACTACAATACAGAACTGAATACCTGCTTAAGTTACACTGAAGGAGAACATTCAAGAAGTTTAATAGTTTATTGTAGCAGGTCTTGAGAAAAAGAGAGGATGAGAGAAGTACACACATGACTACACAAAAGAGTCTCCAGATTGAAAGTACTTGAAATTAATATGAATCATGCTCAACTGGATCATAGTAACTCCCAGAAGCCAGCATTAACAAACAGAAAGGATAGTAGGAGATGTAACGTAATATAGTATGGGTGGAGGTATAAGGTAAATTGAGTGGAATGAAGAGTGATAGAAGACATGCAAGAGATATTATTCCCAATATCAAAACAACATTGGCAAGCCAGACGAGTTTGCTAACCACAAGATACACGCCTGCCATAAATGCCAACGACATCATTGTGAGAGAGATCCCCAATAATGGTATTGCCACTTTAAGAGCATTGAGCACCAATGTAAGATCACCTAACTGTGCCCAGATCAGGGTGACAGCCACCATAATGGCACTATACAATGCTATAGTGTCACAAATCACGAATACCTGAAAAGTGATCTTATTTAGTAAAGTGGCCATGCCCTCGTCTGGCTCAGAATTGCTGTAGCCACCAGGCATAGTGAAACCAGCTGCAAAGGTCACCGTAGCTACAAGGGTTGACACCAGCAAGAGAGTGTTGACCCTATCCTTGCTGTAATCCATGTCATATGGCTCGTTTGTTGCAGACTTTAGTCTGTCCAGTTTGGGCTTGTTCTGAAGCTTTGCTTTTTCAGTTCCAGCAGACTTTAGTGCCATCCATGTTAATCGCTACACAGGACATAAGTATGTAAGTTTTATTTTTATTAAGACCTCTCTTGCTACATACATATATCTCTTCAATGTATAGGATCTCCCTTATATATTTTAGACTTTGTTGCTCCGAATAATTGTGAAGGACACATCACTTTAGGCGAAAATAAAGTACATTGATGGTATTATCCTATAAATGCTACCAAGTATACTTTACAGCAAATATATACCTGTCTATAGGAAGTCATTGCTTCCATTTTTTCTTCAGCAGAATCTATAGCCGTTAAACCTTCGAGGTTCACAAGCCCTAGGTCAACTCTTTTATCCCATGTCAGGGAACTTAAAACTTCTGGATGCCAATTGATTGTTGCCAGATGCAAAGGTGTGTTGCCATCCTTATCCTTTTCATTTAAAAGCAAATCAAGCTCTGGGGTACTAAGAATGTACCTCACAACACTGTCTTTCCCATACATAGCTGCAACGTGAAGAATATTTTGATTATCATCATTCACAAACTCTTTCGCATCTGGACAATGCTGAAGCAATTTCTTAAGTATCCCAACATGGCCGTTTTTTGAAGCAGAATGCAGAGGGTAGAATCCATAAGCATTCTTTTCATATATGTCCATTTTAAATTTGTGAACTAAGAATTCGACGCCCTCTAAAAAATTAAGTGCTGCTGCATGATGAAGTGGAGTTTGCCCATACTCATCTTTGACATGTATAACTGCAGGCTTTATTTTTCCGACTTTTTGCAACAGTTCTGGAGATTGCAATGAATAATATATATGAATCTAGAATATTGTTAAATCACATAAATCAAACTATAATAAGTTAATAACAAAATAGAACTTAAAGTGTGTAGAAATACCTATATTCCTTGCTGTTACCGTGGCATGGACCAGAGATTTTCCCTTTGTAATTGCTTCATCTAGAATATATTGATTGGTATAGGAGAGCCTGGTGATTAATATAGTTTTAGCGCAGTTGATTTTCTTAGCTTCAATTGCCATGTATAATGCTGATTTGCCCTGCTTATTTACATAAAATGCATCTTCTATATTTGCTTCAATGAGGTACTCTGCAACCTTTTCATGATTATTCTTCACTGCTTCATGCAAAGGTGTATTACCATCATCATTTACATCAACCCTTTCTCCCAATTTACCATATGGTGTCTCATCATTCCTCTCTAAATCAACATCAAGTGAAGAGTCCTTTTTCAATTGGTCAATCTGGAATCTTACAAGGACATCAACTACGCCTAGGTGACCAGCGCTAGCAGCCATGTGGAGGGCTGTGTCGCCCCTGTGATTTCTTTTGCTGAGCAAGGTCTGGAAATGGTGGACAAGAAACCCTGTGAGATCCTCGTTTCCAAAATTAGCTGCCACATGAAGCACGGTATTTTTTTGAGGAGTCATCTGGTTGTAAATTGTCGATGGGGTCTTTAAAGCATTAATGAATCCATCAATATTTCCTTTCTTTGCAGCTATGTACAATCGAAGATTCATAAAATGTGGATCTGAATCATGATTAGGAACTTCATCTGATTTTTCAACCTTTTCAGCATCCAGCAATTGTTTCAACCTTTTATGTCTTCCTTCCCAGAGCTTAGATTTTTTTACATCTTCAATTTTCAGCAGTAATGGATTTTTTATCCCATATTGTAGGAAATGGACCCCCTCAAGAAAGCCTATTGCTGATGCAAACTCAAGCGGATCAAGTCCCTCGTCGTCTTTCAGAAGAGTTAGCTTAGGTTCTTTCTCTGTTAGTTTTTGTAATATCACTGCGATTGAAGATTAATATCTATTAAAAACAATATTAACATGCATTTGCTATATCAAAATTATCAATAATGGCATGTCTGCTTAAAGAAACATATGCAATATATATAGCCATCCCATGTAAGCTGTATGGGTTGATACAATCATCTAATGATTTAGACAATAGTTCAATTTATGTAGCCATCCCATGTAAGCTGTATGGGTTGATACAGTCATCTATTGTTTAGGCTGCCTGGCTAAAATTAACATAGTACGACTAGGTAGCGAAAACATGAGTGACCAAAATTTACAGTCAGACCAGATACAGGGACACGATCCACATATAATTAGAAACTCTATTCAACATTTTTGTGGATATGTACACTGTAAAATCAATGTGACAAGACGTACCTATATTCCTTCCCATTATGGCGGCATGTGGAAGAGATTTTCCATGGACAAGTTGTTCACGTAGAAGATGCATACGTTCTGATCTTCCATTTAATATATTGTTGACATGCTCAGTGTTGCCAGCTGCAATGGCCATATATAATGGCGATTTTCCTTGTTTATTTACATAATAAGCTGCTTCCACATTCTGCTTTATCAAGTACTCTGCAATATGTTTATGATCATTAAGCAATGCTTCATGTAAAGCCGTATTGCCCTCATCATTCACCAGTACCTTCTCCTCTAACCTTTGTTTAACTAAGGCCACACGTTCTTCATCGGTCAGCACCCTACAATCGTCCCAGTTAGAGTTACGATACAGACTATCTTGGTGAAAACTTAAAATGATATCAACACCACCTAAATGCCCCCCTCTGGCTGCCAAATGTAATGCAGAATCAGCTTTGTGGTTCTTGCATGTGATTAAAGTACGAAAATGGTGAACGATGAAACCAGTAAGCTCCTCGTGCCCGTAATTAGCTGCCACATGAAGAAATGTATCTCTATGAGGATCGGTCAACTGGCTGAAAGTTGTTAACAAAGGTAGATCTTTCATTTTAGTAAATTTTTCCAGGCAGGTGATAAACTTGTCCACATCTCCAACCTTTGTACCTTTGTAAATTTTATGACTACGAAAGCAGTAAAGAAGTTTCCTCCCAAGTCCTACCCCTCCGTCCCAGCCATTTTGGGCACCGAATACAACTATATTATAATAGCTGAAATAGAGATAATTTGGTTTAACGATAATTTCCTAATTTTGATTATTACAAAAATAGATAAATAGTGTTATATATCTAATAAACTGCTAAATTATTAAACCACTACTAAATATAGTATACTTATCCTACTAAACTACGAATACAACTTATCCTATTATTAAAAAATATAAATAATAGTGTTACATATTTGCTAAACTACTAAATTGTTAAAATACTAGAAATAGTCTATTTATTCTACTAAATTACGACCACATGTTATTCTTTTATTTTTATTATAAATTTATAATCATTATATATTTATATAAATATTTTAAAAATATAATATAACTTGATAAATAAAAAATTTAAAATATTAATGGAAGCTCGTGCATCGCACGGGATTTATACTAGTAATATTAAAAACGGAACATTAAAAATTTGGTTGTTGGTCGTTCTATTATATTTAAAATAGGACACTTAATATTATATTTAAAACAAGACTCCTAAAATTACTCGCCTATCAATTTTATTATATTTAAAATAGGACACTTATATTATGACACTTAATATTATATTTAAAATAGGACACCTAAAATTAATCGTCTGCCAATTCTATTATTTTTAAAATAGAAAACTTATATTATATTTCTATCTATACTATTATATTAAAAACGAAATATTGAAAATTTAGTTGTCGGTCGTTGTTGAACGTTAGATTTATTATTAAAAATTTGTATTATTTAAGAGGTATAAGGTTCAAATTCTACCGCCAACATATTAAGTGCCTGTTTGGGGATTATATTTGCATCATATATGGGCTAAAAGCCCAATTCATTTTACTCGGTACTGTTTGGCAATCTCATTTTTCAGCTTCCATTTCACCATTTCTGATCATAATTTATAAGTTGGGAGGCATGTACTTTCTTCATTTCATTCTCATTTAATCCTGGTTTTCTTTTTAAACTTTAGCTTTTATTTATCAACAATTAAATTAGGTAGGTTTATTCTATTTTTACTATATGTTTCAGGAGAGCCGCCACTCAGGTTGTTGTCGTTAGTATTTTTTTTATCATTTTATTGATATAGATGTTTCGGTATTGTTATAATGTTAGAATATATTTTTCAAACTTTTAGTTTATTGAGAATATTTATGCTTTAAAATTTATTTTTTAGTTGAAGTCCATGTATTTAAATCATTGTAATAAGTAATTTTAAATTTTAAATTCTTGTATAAAAATTATTATATAATTTTTAAAACTTTTTTTTAAAAAAATTATAACTTATAAGTTATGATTTACCAAACACAATATCAACTTATAAGTTACTTATACGTAAAATTATCCAAACACCTAAATAACTTTTAAGTTACAATTTTCATATCACTTATATGTCACTTTTCAACTTTAAGTTATAAGTTACATTTTTTAAGAAACCCCAAACGGGCCCTAAAATTATAAAAAAAATAGTATTCTTTAAGAGGTATAATCAAAATTAGAATTTATAATATATATGATAAAAACAACCGTGCATCGCACGGGTTATATACTAGTATATATATATACTATATTTTAATAACCGGAATGGGGTATAATTTGGTTCAACGGTAATTTCTTAATTTTGGTTATTAAGAAAAAATAAATAAATAAAGTGTTATATATCCGTAAAAGTACTAAATTATTAAACTACTACACATAGTCTACTTATCCTACTAAATGTTGGGCTTGCTGAGCATGCCAACTCCACATTAGTATGATATTGTCCGCTTTGGGCCGAGCCCACACGGGTTTATTTTTGGGCACCTCCCAAAATGCCTCATACTAATTGGAGTTATCTGGCTGCTTATATTCTAGCAAACTGCCCCACCCACAAACGATGTGGGACAACTCCTAACAATCTCCCCCTTCACACATCGGGCCCGATACCTGTCGATTCTGCCACCTCCAGTGTGACCAGACTCCCCCTCGACCCATACTGAAAGTCCATCTGGCTATCTGCTCCCCCTAGGCCCATATTGGAAGGCCCGTCCGCCTTTTCCTTGAGCCCATACTAGGTAACCCATCTGCCTCCTCCTAGGTCACTTCCGAAGCCATCTGAGATTGTTCTGGACCGTTTATAACCTGAAGCTCTGATACCACTTGTTGGGCTTGCTGAGCATGCCAACTCCACATTAGTATGATATTGTCCGCTTTGGGCCGAGCCCGCACGGGTTTATTTTTGGGCACCTCCCAAAAGGCCTCATATTGCTTGGAGTTATCTGGCTGCTTATATTCTAGCAAACTTCCCCTCCCACAAACGATGTGGGACAACTCCTAACAATCTCCCCCTTCACACATCGGGCCCGACACCTCTCGATTCTGCCACCTTCAGTGTGACCAGACTCCCCCTTGACCCGTACTGGAAATCCATCTGGCTATCTGCTCCCCCAGGCCCATACTGGAAGGCTCGTCTGCCTTTTCCTAGGTCACTTCTGGAGCCCAATTGAGATAATTCTGGACCGTTACAACCTGAAGCTCTGATACCACTTGTTGGGCTTGCTGAGCATGCCAACTCCACATTAGTATGATATTGTCCGCTTTGGGCCGAGCCCGCACGGGTTTATTTTTGGGCACCTCCCAAAAGGCCTCATACTGATTGGAGTTATCTGGCTGCTTATATTCTAGCAAACTGCCCCTCCCACAAATGATGTGGGAAAACTCCTAACACTAAACTACAACTACACCTTATCCTATTATTAAAGAAATAGTGTTATATATCCGCTAAATTGCTAAATCGTTAAACTACTAGATATAGTATACTTATCCTACTAATTAGCTGGGGATTTAGGGTCAACAGTGGCATTAGAAGGAGGGGAGCTTCTTTCAAACAAACCAATGGAAGAAAATAGTCCATGCCACCAACATCAAACAGAGATGTCGAAAAACGTGCCCGAGGTTCAAGCCCCGACTACCAAAGACGTCAAAAGTATATCAAAAAATCAGATCTAAAAAAGAAAATAGTGATGCAACCCCAGGCCTTACTATTTGATCAGGAGGACGTCGTTTTCGGTGAAAGGTCAACTCAGTCAGATCCCGTCGACAGGAAAAAATGACCTAAGGGCCGTGAAAGGATGCTTGTCGAAGCCTCTACAGGATAAAAAGTTTTGTCCAGCGATATGTGTTTGTATCTCGATAAGAAACAGCGAGCTAAAGGCAAAGATGTAGAGGAAGAAGATGATGTAGTTCCAGAAGACGACGAAGAGCTCGAGTTACTAGAAAGAGAGCGTAAGCTGCTAACAAAAAAATCAAACATAAAAGGGAAATAATGCGCTTACATCGCGAGTTGTCCGAGGTCTCAGAATATAGCAAGTCTCTAGAATATCAAACTGAAGAATATGACTCCATTTGGCTCCCATCGAAGCAGTCGACCTTCTCTGAGTATGAAGAATCAGCAGGATCCTTTTATTCAAAAAGAAAACAAGAAAAAATGAAAGAGGGCAATGCTTCCGATGTGGAAGAGAGTCAATACGCGAGCTCGAAACGTCATCAGACCTCAAAGCTCTCGAAGTTAGCAGATGACTTAACTTTCATAAAAAACTATATTCAAACTCTAAGTGGAGGTATCAAAGTAGCGGATAAAAGCACCCTCTCAATCAAGATCGAAAATGCCAAAATTAAAACAGATTTAAAAGTCCCGCCTATTGACTCCTTCGATAGATCTATGAACCCATCAGACTTCATCAATTTATTTGACGGAAGAATGGACTTCTTTAGCCACTTAGAGGTAGCTCGATGTCGATTCTTCTCTACTTGTATTAAAGGCACAACGCTAAATTGGTTTAACAATCTTTAACCTTGTTCGATTGATTATTGGGCTATTTTGAAAAGCAAATTCAGAACCCGTTTCTTTAGCAAAAAATGAGGCGAAAAAATAATAGCCTCACTCATTACCGTCTATCAGTGTTCGAACGAATATCTGAGAGCATATGTAACTTGTTTCCGGGCTCACATTGCCGAGATCACAGACTTCGCCGATCCTTTGGCTGTTAATTACCTCATAGTTGTCATCGATAGGTCACGACACAGTCAGCTCCTTGAAGAACTTTTCGAGAAATATCCCAAAACGCTATAAACGGCCATCAAGATTATTAAGAATAGATTGACTCTCCAAGAGGCTGTAGGGAGCATTTAGCATTCTCGGTCCTCAAAAGCTCAATATACGGACTTATTATAGAGAAGAATGTGAAGTACTTATTATTGTTGTCACTCAATTGATTTAATTTTCAATATAGATCAAAGTTAAACACAAAACGAGTCAAATCACAACGTCTAATGAAATCAATAAAACCACTTATTTGGTGAGTAATCTACTAAAAATCAATATATTTGTTTAAGTTATGTTAATCAAAAAATTGAAGATCATATCTTTGAAGTACTCGCAGCATTTTCTTCATTATTTATCAGATTTATATATAATTGCATTTTCTGTGTAAAAATACATGACATGACACAATTTAGCACATCTTATCGATGAAAAAGAACACTAAATGTAAACATATATTTTACAGAAAGATGATAACCTTTTCTTCTTCTTCTTGCTCTCAAGGGTCTCCGCTGGCTCACCAAATAATCTCTCTTAACATTTCCGAGCAAAGCATCTTTCTAAGCATCTTTCTCAGAGGAATGATTACAAAATAGTTGTATGTAGTTTTTTAATCATGTGCTTGGTTGCTATTGTAGGATTTTATCTATCACAGAAGCATGGTAAAACATTTTCGTTGATATAAAATCCATATAATACGCATACAGATCATAATTTAAATCGAGGGATCGTTTCTAACCTTTAAAAGCGATCCAAGAACTACGAGCGGAGATCCTTAGCAGCTGCTCCTCAAGTGTGAAACACTCCACCGGTATCCACCAAGAAATCGATGTAATGGAGGAGGAGGAGGTGGAGAGAATTAGGGATTTGTAAATTTTTAGGTTGAGGCAAAGATAGGGTTTATAATAGTATATTTATAGGCAAAATTTTCAGCTGAAAATTTTCCCATAAAATATTATTATTATTAACACTTTATTATTCTCACTAATAATTAAAACACCTTTTAATTATTAATCCTTTTTCTAAATACTTTAGAAATAATTCTCTCTCTTGATTTAATTTCCAAAAATTAAATTCTTAATTAATAATATTAAGAACTTTTCTTAATTAATTTATAATCAATTAAATCTCATTTAATCAATTATTAAATTTGCCAATTAATTATTTATTTCATAAATAAATAATTATCAGCCATTATTAAAAGAAAGCTTACAAATATTATAAATATTATGTTGTTTAACATGCATTATAATTTTGTATAAAATAGTTGAATTTTATTGTAGAAAAGATAATAATTTTAAATCCTTGTTACAATTAAACAAATAAGTATAATTCCGGTCATATTTTTGAAATAATGTCCTTTATGTCATAGAGTTTTGTTTACTTTTATCAATCTTATTTGTTGTGATTTTTATAAAGAAATTAATTTTTTTAAGAACTTAATAGAAAAAGTTAAAATCTATTCGGCGTATTTCAAAAAAAAACTTTAAGAATATTAAAATATAAAAATATAAAAAATATAAAAAAGTAATTTTTTTATTAAATAATAAAAAGTAAATACATCATATATGAAAATATATGAATAAATTTATACAAAAAATTTGTCAGTGAAAAACAAAAAATTAATTCAATTTTTAAATACAGAAAATGAAAATAAGTTAAAAGTGTACAATTCCAGGACAATTATAACCATAGTGAGGGACAAAGTCATTAATATCGTAGAGCTGGCACTTCCATATCATTTTGTACAAAAATTATGTAACCAATTCTTTACATGTAGCATTACTCTTCTATAAAAATGAATTAAACTCATCCTTAAACTAGGAGAGACATGAAGTATCAGATCAACAATCACAAATAATCTTTAAAATTTTAACCCCTCGACTCGACCCTGGCTCTGTTGGCTCCGTCTTTATGAGTATGACTTTGCTTTTACGAGATTTCTAGGAATTTAAAGTGCTCGTCACTTCATTCGCGCAATGAAGTTTGTTATTTATAATATAAATAGGTATAAACACAATTCAAATGATTATAAATTTTTTCATATTTTCTAACTCAATAGCATCCATCTCATATATTAAAAAGCTTATAAGCAGCGTGATTATGAATCGATTTATTAATCGGCACTTTGTATTACCATCAATCTATATAATATTCGAAAATACAAGTCGCGAAATCCCTCAATATTACAGATTTTTCGTTTTGTAATATATATGTCCAATTGTAGTGCTATCACTTTTGTAAAGTGATTTTTGTTCTGAATCTTTGTTCCGTTATAAGAACAACTAAGTAGGCTAATTCTCTTTGGCAAAAAAAAAAAAAAAAAAAGGAGTTCTTCCGCTTTAGTTTTGTCACATTTGGGTTATCTCTCTTTTTTTAAAACCAATTGGGTTTGCAAAGCCATACATATTGTATCCGCAGTAGCACTGGCTAAATTAATAATCATTGTTGATATAATCCGGGTTCGATCCCCGGCTGCGGAGCTTCTATTTTTGTTCTTTACTTTTTGCTCTTATCATCTTGTGTGTTTCTGAGACTACCTTCTTGCAACATCTGATATCTACATATTTAATCAATGAACTTTAAGATTTTAACTGCCCCTTACAAATTGAACATATGAAGTTCAGGTATGTTACTTCATGAGACAGTTTTGTTCTGCTGCTCATGTCTTGTTCATATACGTTTCGATGAATTTGAACTGGGATATGTTTAATCTGCCCTCGTCGTCTAGGCTTACTATTTTCGAATGAGACCATAAGTTGCAGAAGCCCTTCTAAATCAACTGGTTGCAAACAACTGCACATAGGACCGAATCTTCGTTTACTATACCTATATTCAAATATAAACATGATGGGCACTTATCGACCAATTTAAATTCAAGAAACACAAATAGGTTGATTTAATTGCTAGCTGATTTAATTGCTTCACCGCAGATAAAACACTACAAGCTTCTTGGTTATGTTTTCAGATCAGAATAAAGATGATCACTGCTTCAATATCATCAGGCATATTTCTGCTGCTGCTTCAATATCATCCTTACCTGTTTATCATATCATTCACTAAAAAATAGGTAAAAAACATATATAGACTACAATACAGAACTGAATACCTGCTTAAGTTACACTGAAGGAGAACATTCAAGAAGTTTAATAGTTTATTGTAGCAGGTCTTGAGAAAAAGAGAGGATGAGAGAAGTACACACATGACTACACAAAAGAGTCTCCAGATTGAAAGTACTTGAAATTAATATGAATCATGCTCAACTGGATCATAGTAACTCCCAGAAGCCAGCATTAACAAACAGAAAGGATAGTAGGAGATGTAACGTAATATAGTATGGGTGGAGGTATAAGGTAAATTGAGTGGAATGAAGAGTGATAGAAGACATGCAAGAGATATTATTCCCAATATCAAAACAACATTGGCAAGCCAGACGAGTTTGCTAACCACAAGATACACGCCTGCCATAAATGCCAACGACATCATTGTGAGAGAGATCCCCAATAATGGTATTGCCACTTTAAGAGCATTGAGCACCAATGTAAGATCACCTAACTGTGCCCAGATCAGGGTGACAGCCACCATAATGGCACTATACAATGCTATAGTGTCACAAATCACGAATACCTGAAAAGTGATCTTATTTAGTAAAGTGGCCATGCCCTCGTCTGGCTCAGAATTGCTGTAGCCACCAGGCATAGTGAAACCAGCTGCAAAGGTCACCGTAGCTACAAGGGTTGACACCAGCAAGAGAGTGTTGACCCTATCCTTGCTGTAATCCATGTCATATGGCTCGTTTGTTGCAGACTTTAGTCTGTCCAGTTTGGGCTTGTTCTGAAGCTTTGCTTTTTCAGTTCCAGCAGACTTTAGTGCCATCCATGTTAATCGCTACACAGGACATAAGTATGTAAGTTTTATTTTTATTAAGACCTCTCTTGCTACATACATATATCTCTTCAATGTATAGGATCTCCCTTATATATTTTAGACTTTGTTGCTCCGAATAATTGTGAAGGACACATCACTTTAGGCGAAAATAAAGTACATTGATCGTATTATCCTATAAATGCTACCAAGTATACTTTACAGCAAATATATACCTGTCTATAGGAAGTCATTGCTTCCATTTTTTCTTCAGCAGAATCTATAGCCGTTAAACCTTCGAGGTTCACAAGCCCTAGGTCAACTCTTTTATCCCATGTCAGGGAACTTAAAACTTCTGGATGCCAATTGATTGTTGCCAGATGCAAAGGTGTGTTGCCATCCTTATCCTTTTCATTTAAAAGCAAATCAAGCTCTGGGGTACTAAGAATGTACCTCACAACACTGTCTTTCCCATACATAGCTGCAACGTGAAGAATATTTTGATTATCATCATTCACAAACTCTTTCGCATCTGGACAATGCTGAAGCAATTTCTTAAGTATCCCAACATGGCCGTTTTTTGAAGCAGAATGCAGAGGGTAGAATCCATAAGCATTCTTTTCATATATGTCCATTTTAAATTTGTGAACTAAGAATTCGACGCCCTCTAAAAAATTAAGTGCTGCTGCATGATGAAGTGGAGTTTGCCCATACTCATCTTTGACATGTATAACTGCAGGCTTTATTTTTCCGACTTTTTGCAACAGTTCTGGAGATTGCAATGAATAATATATATGAATCTAGAATATTGTTAAATCACATAAATCAAACTATAATAAGTTAATAACAAAATAGAACTTAAAGTGTGTAGAAATACCTATATTCCTTGCTGTTACCGTGGCATGGACCAGAGATTTTCCCTTTGTAATTGCTTCATCTAGAATATATTGATTGGTATAGGAGAGCCTGGTGATTAATATAGTTTTAGCGCAGTTGATTTTCTTAGCTTCAATTGCCATGTATAATGCTGATTTGCCCTGCTTATTTACATAAAATGCATCTTCTATATTTGCTTCAATGAGGTACTCTGCAACCTTTTCATGATTATTCTTCACTGCTTCATGCAAAGGTGTATTACCATCATCATTTACATCAACCCTTTCTCCCAATTTACCATATGGTGTCTCATCATTCCTCTCTAAATCAACATCAAGTGAAGAGTCCTTTTTCAATTGGTCAATCTGGAATCTTACAAGGACATCAACTACGCCTAGGTGACCAGCGCTAGCAGCCATGTGGAGGGCTGTGTCGCCCCTGTGATTTCTTTTGCTGAGCAAGGTCTGGAAATGGTGGACAAGAAACCCTGTGAGATCCTCGTTTCCAAAATTAGCTGCCACATGAAGCACGGTATTTTTTTGAGGAGTCATCTGGTTGTAAATTGTCGATGGGGTCTTTAAAGCATTAATGAATCCATCAATATTTCCTTTCTTTGCAGCTATGTACAATCGAAGATTCATAAAATGTGGATCTGAATCATGATTAGGAACTTCATCTGATTTTTCAACCTTTTCAGCATCCAGCAATTGTTTCAACCTTTTATGTCTTCCTTCCCAGAGCTTAGATTTTTTTACATCTTCAATTTTCAGCAGTAATGGATTTTTTATCCCATATTGTAGGAAATGGACCCCCTCAAGAAAGCCTATTGCTGATGCAAACTCAAGCGGATCAAGTCCCTCGTCGTCTTTCAGAAGAGTTAGCTTAGGTTCTTTCTCTGTTAGTTTTTGTAATATCACTGCGATTGAAGATTAATATCTATTAAAAACAATATTAACATGCATTTGCTATATCAAAATTATCAATAATGGCATGTCTGCTTAAAGAAACATATGCAATATATATAGCCATCCCATGTAAGCTGTATGGGTTGATACAATCATCTAATGATTTAGACAATAGTTCAATTTATGTAGCCATCCCATGTAAGCTGTATGGGTTGATACAGTCATCTATTGTTTAGGCTGCCTGGCTAAAATTAACATAGTACGACTAGGTAGCGAAAACATGAGTGACCAAAATTTACAGTCAGACCAGATACAGGGACACGATCCACATATAATTAGAAACTCTATTCAACATTTTTGTGGATATGTACACTGTAAAATCAATGTGACAAGACGTACCTATATTCCTTCCCATTATGGCGGCATGTGGAAGAGATTTTCCATGGACAAGTTGTTCACGTAGAAGATGCATACGTTCTGATCTTCCATTTAATATATTGTTGACATGCTCAGTGTTGCCAGCTGCAATGGCCATATATAATGGCGATTTTCCTTGTTTATTTACATAATAAGCTGCTTCCACATTCTGCTTTATCAAGTACTCTGCAATATGTTTATGATCATTAAGCAATGCTTCATGTAAAGCCGTATTGCCCTCATCATTCACCAGTACCTTCTCCTCTAACCTTTGTTTAACTAAGGCCACACGTTCTTCATCGGTCAGCACCCTACAATCGTCCCAGTTAGAGTTACGATACAGACTATCTTGGTGAAAACTTAAAATGATATCAACACCACCTAAATGCCCCCCTCTGGCTGCCAAATGTAATGCAGAATCAGCTTTGTGGTTCTTGCATGTGATTAAAGTACGAAAATGGTGAACGATGAAACCAGTAAGCTCCTCGTGCCCGTAATTAGCTGCCACATGAAGAAATGTATCTCTATGAGGATCGGTCAACTGGCTGAAAGTTGTTAACAAAGGTAGATCTTTCATTTTAGTAAATTTTTCCAGGCAGGTGATAAACTTGTCCACATCTCCAACCTTTGTACCTTTGTAAATTTTATGACTACGAAAGCAGTAAAGAAGTTTCCTCCCAAGTCCTACCCCTCCGTCCCAGCCATTTTGGGCACCGAATACAACTATATTATAATAGCTGAAATAGAGATAATTTGGTTTAACGATAATTTCCTAATTTTGATTATTACAAAAATAGATAAATAGTGTTATATATCTAATAAACTGCTAAATTATTAAACCACTACTAAATATAGTATACTTATCCTACTAAACTACGAATACAACTTATCCTATTATTAAAAAATATAAATAATAGTGTTACATATTTGCTAAACTACTAAATTGTTAAAATACTAGAAATAGTCTATTTATTCTACTAAATTACGACCACATGTTATTCTTTTATTTTTATTATAAATTTATAATCATTATATATTTATATAAATATTTTAAAAATATAATATAACTTGATAAATAAAAAATTTAAAATATTAATGAAAGCTCGTGCATCGCACGGGATTTATACTAGTAATATTAAAAACGGAACATTAAAAATTTGGTTGTTGGTCGTTCTATTATATTTAAAATAGGACACTTAATATTATATTTAAAACAAGACTCCTAAAATTACTCGCCTATCAATTTTATTATATTTAAAATAGGACACTTATATTATGACACTTAATATTATATTTAAAATAGGACACCTAAAATTAATCGTCTGCCAATTCTATTATTTTTAAAATAGAAAACTTATATTATATTTCTATCTATACTATTATATTAAAAACGAAATATTGAAAATTTAGTTGTCGGTCGTTGTTGAACGTTAGATTTATTATTAAAAATTTGTATTATTTAAGAGGTATAAGGTTCAAATTCTACCGCCAACATATTAAGTGCCTGTTTGGGGATTATATTTGCATCATATATGGGCTAAAAGCCCAATTCATTTTACTCGGTACTGTTTGGCAATCTCATTTTTCAGCTTCCATTTCACCATTTCTGATCATAATTTATAAGTTGGGAGGCATGTACTTTCTTCATTTCATTCTCATTTAATCCTGGTTTTCTTTTTAAACTTTAGCTTTTATTTATCAACAATTAAATTAGGTAGGTTTATTCTATTTTTACTATATGTTTCAGGAGAGCCGCCACTCAGGTTGTTGTCGTTAGTATTTTTTTTATCATTTTATTGATATAGATGTTTCGGTATTGTTATAATGTTAGAATATATTTTTCAAACTTTTAGTTTATTGAGAATATTTATGCTTTAAAATTTATTTTTTAGTTGAAGTCCATGTATTTAAATCATTGTAATAAGTAATTTTAAATTTTAAATTCTTGTATAAAAATTATTATATAATTTTTAAAACTTTTTTTTAAAAAAATTATAACTTATAAGTTATGATTTACCAAACACAATATCAACTTATAAGTTACTTATACGTAAAATTATCCAAACACCTAAATAACTTTTAAGTTACAATTTTCATATCACTTATATGTCACTTTTCAACTTTAAGTTATAAGTTACATTTTTTAAGAAACCCCAAACGGGCCCTAAAATTATAAAAAAAATAGTATTCTTTAAGAGGTATAATCAAAATTAGAATTTATAATATATATGATAAAAACAACCGTGCATCGCACGGGTTATATACTAGTATATATATATACTATATTTTAATAACCGGAATGGGGTATAATTTGGTTCAACGGTAATTTCTTAATTTTGGTTATTAAGAAAAAATAAATAAATAAAGTGTTATATATCCGTAAAAGTACTAAATTATTAAACTACTACACATAGTCTACTTATCCTACTAAATGTTGGGCTTGCTGAGCATGCCAACTCCACATTAGTATGATATTGTCCGCTTTGGGCCGAGCCCACACGGGTTTATTTTTGGGCACCTCCCAAAATGCCTCATACTAATTGGAGTTATCTGGCTGCTTATATTCTAGCAAACTGCCCCACCCACAAACGATGTGGGACAACTCCTAACAATCTCCCCCTTCACACATCGGGCCCGATACCTGTCGATTCTGCCACCTTCAGTGTGACCAGACTCCCCCTCGACCCATACTGAAAGTCCATCTGGCTATCTGCTCCCCCTAGGCCCATATTGGAAGGCCCGTCCGCCTTTTCCTTGAGCCCATACTAGGTAACCCATCTGCCTCCTCCTAGGTCACTTCCGAAGCCATCTGAGATTGTTCTGGACCGTTTATAACCTGAAGCTCTGATACCACTTGTTGGGCTTGCTGAGCATGCCAACTCCACATTAGTATGATATTGTCCGCTTTGGGCCGAGCCCGCACGGGTTTATTTTTGGGCACCTCCCAAAAGGCCTCATATTGCTTGGAGTTATCTGGCTGCTTATATTCTAGCAAACTTCCCCTCCCACAAACGATGTGGGACAACTCCTAACAATCTCCCCCTTCACACATCGGGCCCGACACCTCTCGATTCTGCCACCTTCAGTGTGACCAGACTCCCCCTTGACCCGTACTGGAAATCCATCTGGCTATCTGCTCCCCCAGGCCCATACTGGAAGGCTCGTCTGCCTTTTCCTAGGTCACTTCTGGAGCCCAATTGAGATAATTCTGGACCGTTACAACCTGAAGCTCTGATACCACTTGTTGGGCTTGCTGAGCATGCCAACTCCACATTAGTATGATATTGTCCGCTTTGGGCCGAGCCCGCACGGGTTTATTTTTGGGCACCTCCCAAAAGGCCTCATACTGATTGGAGTTATCTGGCTGCTTATATTCTAGCAAACTGCCCCTCCCACAAATGATGTGGGAAAACTCCTAACACTAAACTACAACTACACCTTATCCTATTATTAAAGAAATAGTGTTATATATCCGCTAAATTGCTAAATCGTTAAACTACTAGATATAGTATACTTATCCTACTAATTAGCTGGGGATTTAGGGTCAACAGTGGCATTAGAAGGAGGGGAGCTTCTTTCAAACAAACCAATGGAAGAAAATAGTCCATGCCACCAACATCAAACAGAGATGTCGAAAAACGTGCCCGAGGTTCAAGCCCCGACTACCAAAGACGTCAAAAGTATATCAAAAAATCAGATCTAAAAAAGAAAATAGTGATGCAACCCCAGGCCTTACTATTTGATCAGGAGGACGTCGTTTTCGGTGAAAGGTCAACTCAGTCAGATCCCGTCGACAGGAAAAAATGACCTAAGGGCCGTGAAAGGATGCTTGTCGAAGCCTCTACAGGATAAAAAGTTTTGTCCAGCGATATGTGTTTGTATCTCGATAAGAAACAGCGAGCTAAAGGCAAAGATGTAGAGGAAGAAGATGATGTAGTTCCAGAAGACGACGAAGAGCTCGAGTTACTAGAAAGAGAGCGTAAGCTGCTAACAAAAAAATCAAACATAAAAGGGAAATAATGCGCTTACATCGCGAGTTGTCCGAGGTCTCAGAATATAGCAAGTCTCTAGAATATCAAACTGAAGAATATGACTCCATTTGGCTCCCATCGAAGCAGTCGACCTTCTCTGAGTATGAAGAATCAGCAGGATCCTTTTATTCAAAAAGAAAACAAGAAAAAATGAAAGAGGGCAATGCTTCCGATGTGGAAGAGAGTCAATACGCGAGCTCGAAACGTCATCAGACCTCAAAGCTCTCGAAGTTAGCAGATGACTTAACTTTCATAAAAAACTATATTCAAACTCTAAGTGGAGGTATCAAAGTAGCGGATAAAAGCACCCTCTCAATCAAGATCGAAAATGCCAAAATTAAAACAGATTTAAAAGTCCCGCCTATTGACTCCTTCGATAGATCTATGAACCCATCAGACTTCATCAATTTATTTGACGGAAGAATGGACTTCTTTAGCCACTTAGAGGTAGCTCGATGTCGATTCTTCTCTACTTGTATTAAAGGCACAACGCTAAATTGGTTTAACAATCTTTAACCTTGTTCGATTGATTATTGGGCTATTTTGAAAAGCAAATTCAGAACCCGTTTCTTTAGCAAAAAATGAGGCGAAAAAATAATAGCCTCACTCATTACCGTCTATCAGTGTTCGAACGAATATCTGAGAGCATATGTAACTTGTTTCCGGGCTCACATTGCCGAGATCACAGACTTCGCCGATCCTTTGGCTGTTAATTACCTCATAGTTGTCATCGATAGGTCACGACACAGTCAGCTCCTTGAAGAACTTTTCGAGAAATATCCCAAAACGCTATAAACGGCCATCAAGATTATTAAGAATAGATTGACTCTCCAAGAGGCTGTAGGGAGCATTTAGCATTCTCGGTCCTCAAAAGCTCAATATACGGACTTATTATAGAGAAGAATGTGAAGTACTTATTATTGTTGTCACTCAATTAATTTAATTTTCAATATAGATCAAAGTTAAACACAAAACGAGTCAAATCACAACGTCTAATGAAATCAATAAAACCACTTATTTGGTGAGTAATCTACTAAAAATCAATATATTTGTTTAAGTTATGTTAATCAAAAAATTGAAGATCATATCTTTGAAGTACTCGCAGCATTTTCTTCATTATTTATCAGATTTATATATAATTGCATTTTCTGTGTAAAAATACATGACATGACACAATTTAGCACATCTTATCGATGAAAAAGAACACTAAATGTAAACATATATTTTACAGAAAGATGATAACCTTTTCTTCTTCTTCTTGCTCTCAAGGGTCTCCGCTGGCTCACCAAATAATCTCTCTTAACATTTCCGAGCAAAGCATCTTTCTAAGCATCTTTCTCAGAGGAATGATTACAAAATAGTTGTATGTAGTTTTTTAATCATGTGCTTGGTTGCTATTGTAGGATTTTATCTATCACAGAAGCATGGTAAAACATTTTCGTTGATATAAAATCCATATAATACGCATACAGATCATAATTTAAATCGAGGGATCGTTTCTAACCTTTAAAAGCGATCCAAGAACTACGAGCGGAGATCCTTAGCAGCTGCTCCTCAAGTGTGAAACACTCCACCGGTATCCACCAAGAAATCGATGTAATGGAGGAGGAGGAGGTGGAGAGAATTAGGGATTTGTAAATTTTTAGGTTGAGGCAAAGATAGGGTTTATAATAGTATATTTATAGGCAAAATTTTCAGCTGAAAATTTTCCCATAAAATATTATTATTATTAACACTTTATTATTCTCACTAATAATTAAAACACCTTTTAATTATTAATCCTTTTTCTAAATACTTTAGAAATAATTCTCTCTCTTGATTTAATTTCCAAAAATTAAATTCTTAATTAATAATATTAAGAACTTTTCTTAATTAATTTATAATCAATTAAATCTCATTTAATCAATTATTAAATTTGCCAATTAATTATTTATTTCATAAATAAATAATTATCAGCCATTATTAATTAATTCCTCCACCATTAAATCATTCTCTTTTATGGTGTGACCCAGTAGTTTCAATATTAAGCCGGTAGTAGAAATAAATAATAATAAAACTATTTTATCATTATTTATATAAATTCTCTAATTCATTAAATATGATTAATTAATCATATTTATTCTACATCGTGAGGGATACTTCTCAGCATATCGCGACTATCCGGATAATACGAATTCACTGCTTAGAATACCAAGAACCTATTTAGTGAATAACTACCGTACAATTAATTCCTTCTACCCTGCAATGTCACGATTAAATTTAAGGCATGGAACTTGTGTCAAGTCTATCTTATTTAATCACTTGCTTTCCCATTCACTATGCTTAGTTCGATTTAATGTAAATTAGAAACTCCTTTCTAATTTCATTCACTCTGGCTAGAGATTCCTGAACTAGCATAAGTGGATCAACATTGAACATTCTCTTCCTTTACTGGAAGGGGTAGATCCTTTATTGATCATACACTATCTTCGTGTATAAATTCCTATACCCAGTAAAGCCCTTATAATTGTCCCTGGAGACTAAGAACTAAACCAAAGTATAGTTCGGTGTACACAAGATGACTATGATGACCTCAAGTCTAAGGATACTTGTACAACTATCACTATGTGAACAACTGCTGACACGTGAGTGAACTCCATCAGTTGTTCAGCTATGTGAGTCATGTTCGGTGAACTTATTCTATAATAAGCACCTACATACTAGCTATAGTGTCACCACACAAATGTCTATGAGAACATACATCCTTCTTAATGAAGCAAACATAGTATATACCGATCTTTGTGGATTATTAATTACCAGTTAGTAATCCTACGACCAGGAACTATTTAAGTTTAGAGTTATCATCTTTTAGGTCTCATTATTATGATCTCATCACAATCCATAAAAAGCTTTACTTTAAACTGTGGTATATCTTATTTAAACACTTAAAATAGATAGAGCCCGCAATAAAAACAAAACAAGCCTTTTACTAATATCAATGAAATCAAAATAGATTACATAAAAGTTATTCCTAAATCCTCATACATGATTGGACTTAGGACATATCTCTTTCAATCTCCCACTTGTACTAAAGCCAATCACTCTGGTATCTAATACCCATCTTGTCTTTATGACGATCAAAGTGACTTTGAGAAAGTGGCTTTGTTAAAGGGTCTGCTATGTTGTTATGTGTGTCAACTCTCTCGACGTTGATATCTCCTCTTTCAACAATCTCCCTAATCAGATGAAAGCGCCGCAGGACATGTTTGGAATTTTTATGAGACCTAGGTTTCTTGGCTTGTGCTATTGCTGCGTTGTTATCACAATACAACACAATAGGCTCTTCAATGCTAGGAACAACTCCCAACTCATAAACAAATTTCCTCATCCAAACGGCTTCTTTTGCAGCCTCACTTGCAGCTATATATTCTGCTTCCGCTGTGGAGTCAGCCGTTGTAGACTGTTTGGAACTCTTCCAACTAATCGCACCACCATTCAGAGTAAACACGTACCCTGACATGGATTTGCTATCACTTTCTGATTGAAAACTAGAGTCAGTATAACCCTCTATTTTCAACTCAGATTCACCACCAAAAACAAGAAAAATGTCCCGAGTCCTTCGCAAGTACTTAAGGATGTTTTTCACTGCTTTCCAGTGGTCTTCACCTGGATTGGACTGATATCTGCTCGTCACACTAATTGAATAAGCAACATCAGGCCTTGTACACAACATCGCGTACATGATAGATCCTATTGCTGAAGCATAATGAATTTTTCTCATATGCTCTCTTTCCTCAGGTGTCTTAGGAGACATTTTTTCGGAAAGGGACACTCCATGGCTCATCGATATGAGACCTCTTTTGGAGTTTTCCATGCTAATTCTTTTAAGCACTTTCTGGATGTATGTACCCTGGGTAAGACCTATCATTCTTCTAGATCTATCTCTATAGATCTTCATACCAAGAATGTAGGATGCTTCTCCCAAGTCCTTCATGGTGAAGTTCTTTGATAGCCATACTTTGACTGATTGCAACATCAGTATATCATTTCCTATAAGAAGTATGTCATCCACATACAATACAAGAAATGTTACCGCGCTCCCACTAACCTTCTTGTAGACACATGGTTCATCTATGTTTTTCATAAAACCAAACTCTTTGATTGTCTTATCAAAACGGATGTTCCATCTACGAGAAGCTTGCCTTAAACCATATATGGTTCGCAGCAGCTTACACACTAGGTGTTCATTTCCCTTGAAAAGAAAACCCTCTGGCTGTGTCATATACACTTCCTCCTCAAGTTCCCCATTGAGGAAGGCCGTTTTCACGTCCATTTGCCAGATCTCATAGTCGTAGTAAGAAGCAATCACAAGCAAAATCCGAATTGATTTTAACAGGGCTATAGGCGAAAAAGTTTCATCAAAGTCAATCCCTTGCCTTTGTTTAAATCCTTTTGCCACGAGCCAGGCCTTATAGGTCTCCACCTGGCTATCTGCTCCAATCTTTCTTTTGTATACCCACTTGCACCCAATAGGCTTAACACCTTCAGGCGCTTCAACCAGAGTCCATACTTGGTTGGTATACATAGATTCCATTTTGGATTTCATGACACTATGCCATTTCTCTGAGTCAACACTACTCATAGCCTCATTGTAGGTCACAGGGTCGTCATCATCAATGCTTGACAACTCATTGCCATTCTCAATGACAAGGCCATAATACCTCTCAGGTTGGCGAGACACTCTCCCTGTCCTACGAATGGGTTGTTCCACAGAAGGTTGTTCAGTCTGAACAGGTGTTTCCACTTGATCCGTAGTAGTTTGTGCTTCTTGAACTTCATCAAGTTCAATTTTGCTCCCACAGTTTCCTTCAAGGATAAACTGCTTTTCCAAGAAGGTAGCATGTCTGGAGACAAACACCCGATGATCAGTGTAAAAGTAATACCCCAAAGTCTCTTTCGGATATCCCACAAAATTATATTTTACGGATCGAGATTCCAGCTTATCTGGGTCAACTTTCTTAACATAAGCTGGATATCCCCAAATCTTAACGTGTTTAAGACTCGGTTTCCTTTCTTTCCATATCTCATATGGAGTTTGAGGAACAGATTTTGAAGGCACCTTATTCAGTAAATATGCTGAGGTTTCCAATGCATAACCCCATAGGAATACTGGAAGATTCGCATAGCTCATCATGGACCGAACAATGTCTAACAAAGTTCGATTTCTCCTTTCAGATACCCCATTCAACTGTGGAGTATATGGAGGAGTCCACTGAGAGACTATACCATTTTCTTTGAGATAATCTAGAAACTCTCCATTCAAGTATTCACCACCTCGATCTGATCGAAGAGTTATAATACTATGTTTGGTTTGTTTCTCCACTTCATGTTTATATTTTTTGAACTTTTCAAAGGCTTCAGACTTGTGTTTCATCAAATACACATATCCGAATCTAGATTTATCATCTATGAAAGTAATGAAGTATGAAAATCCACCCATGGCTTGCGTAGACATTGGTCCACATACATCTGTGTGTACCAATCCTAACAAATCTGCAGCCCTCTCTTCATGTCCACTAAATGGAGATTTGGTCATTTTACCCAATAGACAAGACTCCATGTAGGATATGATTCAAAATCAAAGGGGTCAAGTAACCCTTCCTTATGCAATGTCTGCAGTCTATTTTCACTAATATGACCTAGCCTACAATGCCATAAATAGGTCAGATTTTCATCATCTCGTTTTCTTTTATTAGTTTGTTCAATCTGAAGTAAATCATGCTCTACGTCACATACATACAGACCATTATTTAAAATACCACGTCCATAAAGAATATTATCTCTAAGAATAGAACATTCATTATTCTTAATAATAAATGAAAAACCATCTAAATCCAACATGGGAATAGAAACAATATTCCTCACAATAGAGGGAACGTAATAACAATTATTCAGAATAATAGTCTTGCCCGTAGGCATATGTAAACTAAATGATCCTACAGATATGGCCGCAACCCTTGCTCCATTGCCCATACGTAGAATCACCTCATCTTTTTCAAGAGTTCTACTTCCCTTTAGTCCTTGCAACGAATTGCAAATATGAGAACCACAGGCGGTATCTAATACCCAAGTAGAAATTTGACCTAGTGACATATTAACTTCGATCATGAACATGCCTGAATCAGAAGCGGTAGTCTCACTACCCTACTTCTTATTCAATTCTGCAAGGTAAACCTTGCAGTTCCTCTTCCAGTGCCCCACCTTGTTACAGTGAAAGCAAACAGCTTTGCTCTTGAGGTCTTCAGCTTTTGGTGGAACCGGCTTTTTCTCACCTACTTTCTTCTTCTTGGAAGGGCTCTTTGATATCTCATATCGAGCTGTCCTCCCTGCCACATCATACAACTCTTGTAGATGCATAAGGATAGTGTGAGCATCCATATGCTCATGTTGCTTCTGTAGCTCAATGTTTATGGAAGCTAGCATGATGCATTGAACAACATTTGCATCATCTATCCACATACGATACACAACATGTTCATCATTATGTGCATCGCTAGCAGGTTTAGTAGGCTTAGGTGAGTCAAGCACATATTCCAGCTTCTCAACCCTGAGAACAATTCTCAAGTAACGAAGCCAATCAGCAAAATTAGGACCAGTCAACTTGTGAGCATCTAGTATGCTCCGGAGTGATAGTGCAGAAGACATAACGAATATAGTAAATCTGTAAATGATAAACACATAACAACACTTAGCAAATATTCAATTTCATTTCAAAATACTATATGAATCGGGTCTTTATTCATAAGTGGCTCCCACTAGTTTATCTAATTTATACAACCCCTAAGTGAAAATTAAGCATTCATAATGCTAGTGGGAATAGGGATCCTACATTCCATCACACAACCTCGGTTGTAGCACGAAACGTCATGTGATGTTCAATAGGCAGAAAACTCTTGTCAATTACATCTTATGTTATTCCCTAATATAACTTTAGCCTCTTGAATAATTGAGTCACGACTGTGGTATGACAAACTCAATATTCTAAGTCAAGTCTAGCCCAATATTTCGTATAATTGAATCAGTCTCCAACGGCCCACGGCAGTAGCACGTAACGACCTTTAGACTCTAATTCAATGTACACATCTCTATGTAATAGACAAGTATTTCTTATTTCAAAATCAAAGCCCTCGGCTGTAGCTCGAAACGACAAAGATTTAAAAATAAGAACCACTTTCTACCATGTTGGAAGGCTATGACCGACACAAGCCCGTTGTGTCATTGACCAATTACTACTTGATATTATTTAATTTTAGAGAGATTATATTACGTTACAATCATAATCATATTATAAAGAGATTCTTCCTTTTAAATTAAATATTTCAAATCAATAATCGATATCAGATGATTCCCAGATCGGGTGGAGCATTGTCAAGAGACGTCACTTAATAACCCTTTCTTACAGATATAAATCTGTTATTGACAGAATCATCCTTTCTCTCAATATTGAAAATTTATATTTAATTACGTATTTCATAAACACAAGAATCTCATGATTGTATTCATAATATTATTGTTAAGGGAAGAAACGATTCCTATTCGAGATTTTCTAGAGCACGCCTTATATTGATTTAAGTTCACCTAAATTTATCATCACATAGTAAACATAGGCATATATCTCATATATAAAAATAAATAAACAAGTAAGCATGCAAGCAATTATCATGTCACACATTGATATAATGATGTACTAATTTATTATAGCATTTAAAATCAATTAAAACAATTAAAACATGCTTTAAAACACTTTTGGGAATATAAACAGTTCAAAACTATTATATAAAAAATATTTGACAACTCCATTAGATCCGTCTCGGAAAAACAAATCCAACGATATATTGTACGCCCAAAACGGAGTTGCGAAACTCCCAGAAATCAAATTTTAAAATAACAGATGGGCTATAAAGCATTACAGGAACGCGTTACAAGCCCTGTAACGCATTCCGGTAATGCGTTACAACCCTTTTAAGTCATTAAAAGGTGTAACGCATTCCGTGAATGCGCCACAGGGTGTAACGCATTCCCGAAATGCGCGACACCCCTATCCCGCGTGCCCTGCAGCCTGTCAGCATCTTCTTCTTTTTTTTTTTTAAAAAAAAAGCCGCCGCCGCCGCCCATGGAATTCCGTGCCACCATCAATATCAGACTGTCTTTCTCTTTAAAAGCGGCATGAGATTACACATATATATACATAACAGATTATAGTATATATATATATTTATTTAATTACGAATTTAATTTAAACAACTTCAAAAATTCATAACAATTAATCCATATATCATAAAATTATGAAAAAAATACCCAGACGATCTACAACACTTGTAGAACCCAGATCTACAGTCAAAATAAATCTGAGAAACAATTTCTAATCAGTCATAATTAATACATGATATAACTTGTAAAAATCATAATTAATTCATACAAGCACATAAAATTCTAAAATTTTTATCACAGATCTATATGCATACAACCTATGCTCTGATACCATTGTAAGATTTTATCTATCACGGAAGCATGGTAAAACATTTTTGTTGATATAAAATCCATATAATACGCATATAGATCATGATTTAAATCGAGGGATCGTTTCTAACCTTTAAAAGCGATCCAAGAACCACGAGCGGAGATCCTTAGCAGCTGCTCCTCAAGTGTGAAGCACTCCACCGGTATCCACCAAGAAATCGATGTAATGGAGGAGGAGGAGGTGGAGAGAATTATGGTTTTGTAAATTTTTAGGTTGAGGAAAAAATAGGGTTTATAATAGTATATTTATAGGCAAAATTTTCAGCTGAAAATTTTCCCATAAAATATTATTATTATTAACACTTTATTATTCTCACTAATAATTAAAACACCTTTTAATTATTAATCCTTTTTCTAAACACTTAAGAAATAATTCTCTCTCTTGATTTAATTTCCAAAAATTAAATTCTTAATTAATAATATTAAGAACTTTTCTTAATTAATTTATAATCAATTAAATCTCATTTAATCAATTATTAAATTTGCCAATTAATTATTTATTTCATAAATAAATAATTATCAGCCATTATTAATTAATTCCTCCACCATTAAATCATTCTCTTTTATGGTGTGATCCTGTAGGTTCAATATTAAGCCGGTATTAGAAATACATAATAATAAAACTATTTTATCATTATTTATATAAATTATCTAATTCATTAAATATGATTAATTAATTAATCATATTTATTCTACATCGTGAGGGATACTTCTCAGCATATCGCGACTATCCGGATAATACGAATTCACTGCTTAGAATACCAAGAACCTATTCAGTGAATAGTTACCGTACAATTAATTCCTTCTACCCTACAATGTCACGATTAAATACAAGGCATGGAACTTGTGTCAAGCCTATCTTATTTAATCACTTGCTTTCCCATTGACTATGATTAGTTCTATTTAATGTAAATTAGAAACTCCTTTCTAATTTCATTCACTCTGGCCAGAGATTCCTGAACTAGCATAAGTGGATCAACATTGAACATTCTCTTCCTTCACTGGAAGGGGTAGATCCTTTATTGATCATACACTATATTCGTGTATAAATTCCTATACCCAGTAGAGCCCTTATAGTTGTCCCTGGAGACTAAGAACTAAACCAAAGCATAGTTGAGTGTACACAAGATGACTATGATGACCTCAAGTCTAAGGATACTTGTACAACTATCACTATGTGAACAACTGCAGACACGTGAGTGAACTCCATCAGTTGTTCAGCTGTGTGAGTCATGTTCAGTGAACTTATTCTATAATAAGCACCTACATACTAGTTATAGTGTCACCACACAAATGTCTATGAGAACATACATCCTTCATAATGAAGCAAGTATAGTATGTACTGATCTTTGCGGATTATTAATTACCAGTTAGGAATCCTACGACCAGGAACCTTTTAAGTTTAGAGTTATCATCTTTTAGGTCTCATTATTATGATCTCATCACAATCCATAAAAGCTTTACTCTAAACTGTGGTATATCTTATTTAAACACTTAAAATAGATAGAGCCCGCAATAAAAACAAAACAAGTCTTTTATTAATATCAATAAAATCAAAATAGATTACATAAAAGTTATTCCTAAATCCTCATACATGATGGGACTTAAGACATATCTCTTTCAGTTATTATATATAACCATAAAAAGAGTTATATTTTGGTAACTTATGTTTGACATGACATTTAGTAACCTTTGTGGCGTTACTTTGAAAATAAAAACTTATAGAAGGCGTCACATTTTATATAAAAAACATGTATTTTGACCTTATCATGACGTCATATTTTGGTAATATATAATTTCTTGCACAAAATTATATTTATGCTTTTGAATTTTGAATGATATGACTTTATAATAATTATATCAGTAGACGTATATGTTCATAACTTTTCAGAACATTTAAACTTAGTTAAAGTGGTAAGGGAAACATTATTATAACTAAATTATTATTCTATTGAGGTTAAAAATATAATTTCTTCACTATGTTGGAACCTTAAAAAATATTATTTTAGCATGTTGATTACTTAATATATTAACAATAATTATATAGAAGTTATTTGAAAAAGACAATATTATTAAATGAATGATATAATTTTATTGATAATTTTATGTGTATTTTAAAAAATATATATTTATATTTTATTTAAAATTTGTTATTTAGTTCACATCAATATGATACGAATTATAATTAGTCTAATATTAATTTGATTTATCTCGGATCAGTGGTTTAATATTATTTTATTTTAGTCCGATACCCAATACACTAACCAAATCAAACTAGTTATTTTTAGTTTAATTTTTCTTTTTTAAGTGTGGATCAATAAGATAATTTTTTTTAGACTGAATAATATATTATTTTATTTCGAATTGTACTTTTATTTTAGTTTTGTGTTCATGTGAATCAATTGTATAATAAATTTTCTTTTTCATGGATAAATAAAATATATTATTTTATTTATCTAAGTTCATTTGTATAATTTTCTTAGGAGGACTAATAGTATTATTTTATCCTATATAATTTTATCTTAGTCCGATTCACAAGACATATCGATTAAATCTTAATAATTATAATTAGTTTGTTTATTAATTTAGTCCGATGTAACAAATTAGAATAATATAGAACTCGATATGAATTAAAATATAAATTGGTAGAAGAAGTTGAATTTAATATAAATTATAATGATATAAATCGATATAAAATAGTTAGTAAATAATAGAGGAAATTGAGTTTAATATCAATTAAAATTAGAATTGATCGATCCAATAATTAAAATTGAAATAATTAAGTAACACTAATTAAGTAATTTCCGAATACCGACCGACCCACTATCAAATTTTTAAAATTTGTCTTTTATAATACTAGTTTTGTACCCATGTGATGTACAGGATAATTATAATTTTTTATATATTTTTTTTGAATATTTATTCTTAATTTAACTAATTTTTAATAAAATAATTTTATTCCCTAGATAAATTTTATTTTCTTCATTAATAATGTATTTTTCTAAAAAATTGTATGTATTGTACTTATATATTTAATTATTATTGTAGTTTTATATTTTACATTGATAACGTAAGTATAACATATATATTAAAATTTATTTAATTTCTTTCATTATTTGTTTTTTTTTCATATTATAAATTTGTAAATAAAATGTTTTAATCATATCATATTATATGTTTACGTAATTATTTTTTTATTTTTATATATGTTTTTCTTAATCTTGTGGAGTTTGATAAAAAATTAGAAAGTTGTTTGCATTTGCATCTTGCGACGTTTATAATAATATTTTTTATAATTTTTTGATTTTAGTAATGATTTCCAAAAAAATACTTTCATTTAATTGTCATAGTACTTTTAAATATATTTTATTAGATTGGTATTTCAATTTTGAATTGTAATAAAAAAATATTATTATTATATTTCTTCCTAATTTTATGTTTTATAAGATTCATGTGTTCCAAATTTTTTAAAAGACAAACTATAATTTTCATTAATTTTATAAGATACATGTGATCTAAGTATTCTAAAATACAAACGGTATTTTCCTTGTTATAAAACAAAATAGATGTAATGGTTATACCTAAATATAATTTAAATTTGTTTCTTATTTTATAAAATAAAAATAAAAATTATCAATTCATAAATATTTTAAATTAAATTGTTTTTTGTATATATATAATATAATACTTTTAATATTATTTTATATTATTTAAGAAAATATAATTATAATTCACATAATATGTTTATGTAGTTATTTTTATTTTATTTATATATTTTCTTTTCTCAATATTGTGGAGTTTGATCAAAATGGTTTTTGATGATTATTATTATATTTCTTCCTAGTTTTTATGTTTTATAAATGTGTATTTATAGTTTAATTTCTTAATTAATTATCTATTTATAAAAATTATTAGGTATTTTAATGGAATGTTTGAATAGAAGAAATACATATAGTATATAATATATTTTATTGGATTTGTATTTCAATTTTAATTTGTAATAGTTTATTATTATTATTATTATTATTATTATTATTATTATTATTATTATATTTCTAACTTATCATATTAATTTTTTTTATGAAAATGATACTATTTTAACCCGATTATAAATGATTTGTTAATTTTACTTATATTTATTTTTATTAAAATAATTATTGCTTGTATTATATATAATATAATACTTTCTATATTTTTTAATATCATTTAATAATATATAATTATAGTTTAATTTCTTAATTATATATGTTTGTTATAGTAGAATAATAGGATACCCCTTACTACCTAAACCTTACCTCTTACTACTATCGACCAAACCATAAAACCATACCACCAAAAATCTCTTATTCTAATTATATATAGGCTATAATAAAATAGTTAGTAAATAATAGAGGATGTTGACTTTAATATCAATTAGAATTAGAATTGATCGATCCAATAATTAAAATTGAAATAATTAAGTAACACTAATTAAGTAATTTCCGAATACCGACCCACTATCAAATTTTTAAAAATTTTCTTTTATAATACTAGTTTTGTACCCATGTGATGTGATGCACGGGATAATTATAATTTTTTGTATATTTTTTTGAATATTTATTCTTAATTTAACTAATTTTTAATAAAATAATTTTATTCCCTAGATAAATTTATGTTCTTTATTAATAATGTATTTTTCTAAACAATTGTATTTATTGTACTTATATATTTAAATATTATTGTAGTATTATATTTTACATTGATAACCCTAAGTATAACATATATATAATAATTTATTTAATTTCTTTCATTATTTGATTTTTTTTATATTATAAATTTGTAAATAAAATATTTTAATCATATCATATAATATGTTTACGTAATTATTTTTTTATTTTTATATATATTTTTCTTAATCTTGTGGAGTTTGATCAAAAATTAGAAAGTTGTTTGCATTTGCATCTTGCAACGTTTATAATAATATTTTTATAATTTTTTTGATTCTAGTAATGATTTTCAAAAAAAATACTTTCACTTAATTGTCAGAGTACTTTTAAATATATTTTATTAGATTGGTATTTCAATTTTGAATTATAATAAAAAAATATTATTATTATATTTCTTCCTAATTTTATGTTTTATAAAAATGATGTGTTCCAAATTTTTTAAAAGATAAACTGTAATTTTCATTAATTTTATAAGATACTGTGCTCTAAATATTTTAAAAGACAAACGATATTTTTCTTGTTACAAAACAAAACATATGTAATGGTTATACCTAAATATAATTTAAATTTGTTTCTTATTTTATAAAATAAAAATAAAAATTATCAATTCATAAATATTTTAAATTAAATTGTTTTTTGTATATATATAATATAATACTTTTAATATTATTTTATATTATTTAAGAAAATATAATTATAATTCACATAATATGTTTATGTAGTTATTTTTATTTTATTTATATATTTTCTTTTCTCAATATTGTGGAGTTTGATCAAAATGGTTTTTGATGATTATTATTATATTTCTTCCTAGTTTTTATGTTTTATAAATGTGTATTTATAGTTTAATTTCTTAATTAATTATCTATTTATAAAAATTATTAGGTATTTTAATGGAATGTTTGAATAGAAGAAATACATATAGTATATAATATATTTTATTGGATTTGTATTTCAATTTTAATTTGTAATAGTTTATTATTATTATTATTATTATTATTATTATTATTATATTTCTAACTTATCATATTAATTTTTTTTATGAAAATGATACTATTTTAACCCGATTATAAATGATTTGTTAATTTTACTTATATTTATTTTTATTAAAATAATTATTGCTTGTATTATATATAATATAATACTTTCTATATTTTTTAATATCATTTAATAATATATAATTATAGTTTAATTTCTTAATTATATATGTTTGTTATAGTAGAATAATAGGATACCCCTTACTACCTAAACCTTACCTCTTACTACTATCGACCAAACCATAAAACCATACCACCAAAAATCTCTTATTCTAATTATATATAGGCTATAATAAAATAGTTAGTAAATAATAGAGGATGTTGACTTTAATATCAATTAGAATTAGAATTGATCGATCCAATAATTAAAATTGAAATAATTAAGTAACACTAATTAAGTAATTTCCGAATACCGACCCACTATCAAATTTTTAAAAATTTTCTTTTATAATACTAGTTTTATACCCATGTGATGTGATGCACGGGATAATTATAATTTTTTGTATATTTTTTTGAATATTTATTCTTAATTTAACTAATTTTTAATAAAATAATTTTATTCCCTACATAAATTTATGTTCTTTATTAATAATGTATTTTTCTAAACAATCGTATTTATTGTACTTATATATTTAAATATTATTGTAGTATTATATTTTACATTGATAACCCTAAGTATAACACATATATAATAATTTATTTAACTTCTTTCATTATTTGATTTTTTTTATATTATAAATTTGTAAATAAAATATTTTAATCATATCATATAATATGTTTACGTAATTATTTTTTTATTTTTATATATATTTTTCTTAATCTTGTGGAGTTTGATCAAAAATTAGAAAGTTGTTTGCATTTGCATCTTGCAACGTTTATAATAATATTTTTATAATTTTTTTGATTCTAGTAATGATTTTCAAAAAAAATACTTTCACTTAATTGTCAGAGTACTTTTAAATATATTTTATTAGATTGGTATTTCAATTTTGAATTATAATAAAAAAATATTATTATTATATTTCTTCCTAATTTTATGTTTTATAAAAATGATGTGTTCCAAATTTTTTAAAAGATAAACTGTAATTTTCATTAATTTTATAAGATACTGTGCTCTAAATATTTTAAAAGACAAACGATATTTTTCTTGTTACAAAACAAAACATATGTAATGGTTATACCTAAATATAATTTAAATTTGTTTCTTATTTTATAAAGTAAAAATAAAAATTATCAATTCATAAATATTTTAAATTAAATTGTTTTTTGTATATATATAATATAATACTTTTAATATTATTTTATATCATTTAAGAAAATATATTTTTTTTTAATTCACATAATATGTTTATGTAGTTATTTTTATTTTATTTATATATTTTCTTTTCTCAATATTGTGGAGTTTGATTAAAATAGTTTTTTAGGACTATTATTATTATATTTCTTCCTAGTTTTTATGTTTTATAAATGTATAATTATAGTTTAATTTCTTAATTAATTATCTATTTATAAAGATTATTACGTATTTTAATGGAATATTAGAATAGATGAAATACATATAGTGTATAATATATTTTATTGGATTTGTATTTCAATTTTAATTTGTAATAGTTTATTATTATTATTATTATTATTATTATTATACCTACACTTTCACACGTGTTTTCATGGTACTTTAAATGTATTCATTAGATTTGAATTTCAATTTTAAATTCTAATTTGTATTTCATTAGATTTGAATTTCAATTTTATTATTATTATTATTATATTTCTAATTTATCATATTAATTTTTTTTAAGAAAATGATATTACTTTAACCCGATTATAAATGATTTGTTAATTATTACTTATATTTATTTTTATTAAAATAATTATTACTTGTACTATATATAATATAATACTTTATATATTTTTTAATATCATTTAAGAATATATAATTATAGTTTAATTTCTTAATTATATATGTTTGTTATATAGATATTATAGTAGAATAATAGGATACCCCTTACTACCTATACCTTACCCCTTATTACTACCTATACTTTATTACGTGCCATATAACCATACCACCAAAACTCTCTTATTCTAATTATGAAAAAAGTTGTATGGAGACCAAATTTTTTATCAAAGACCTCGGAGACCTATGTGAAATTCGATGGCTCAATAGATAATATTATATTCTAACTGCCAGGGCAAATGAGACAGTTTCTTATGCAAATGGACAGTCCCTTTATAAATGAGACAATGAATGGAACAGTCTCAATTAACTGTACAATGTAGATAACAGTAATTAAAATGCAGAATGCTGAAAAACTGAAAAGTTAATATACCAGAAGTTTTCACTTGGTTCGGACCCTACACCTAGTCTATGGCCTACATCCAAGTCCCTATGCCAACTAGCATAGAGAATGTATTATATCCACTTAAAACAAAGTACTTACAAACTTTGCTTGATTACAAACTTGGCCCACTTGAAAGAAACCCTTCCCTAGCACACAGCTACCAAGCACAAAGCTACTTGGCCTTCCTGTTGTAATCAACCTCCCACAACCCGGGACAAGTGATATAATACACGATTCAGATACGATAATATAATATGAAAGTTTACAACTCAAAATATGTTTCTTATTTTCTGGATATATATATATATATATCTCGGGTATAGAACAAGAAAGTAATTTCAGATGATGAAAGATTGACTTGAAAGCGTTAACAACCAATCTGAAATGAAGAGTTGTATTTATAAACAAAGTTCTAACAGATTTATTTTCAAACAAAAGATAAGGTTGGAAGATAAGTTTGTTTGAAAATATTTGAATGATACTTTGAAACTAATCTGTTAGTAAGTTGAAAAAGATAAATCAAGTAAAGATAAGGCTTGAGAGATTTAAACTTGATTTATAAGATATGGTTTGTTTGAGATAAGGTTTATCCAGATAAACAAGATTTACACAAAACCCTAACAAACCTAAACCTGAGAAATAGTCTCCTGGAAAATCTGAATCAACTGCATTCTGCAATATCTGAACTCTTTTATTCTGTTGCGTTGTATTCTGGAAATCATCATAAATCCTTGTATTCCAACATTCTCCCCCTTTTATGATGATAACAAAGAGAACAAAAATGCTCCCCCTATCAAAAATACTTAAAGCCTGTAAAAGAGAGTTAGAACCAACAGAATATATTGCAGTTTATAATATATACAATTATTATGAGAATGAGACAACTAAAGAATGAATGAGACACTAGACACTAGATCAAGATGCATAAAAGAGACAGTCTCAAACATTCAACACTAAAAAAACAAAACAACCCATCCATAAACAAGGATGTCCAGTTGCAATTGTTATCTAATCACATAAACGAATCCAGAATATCAGTTAAAGACATAAAATCATCCAAAAACATCCATCAAAAACAAAGTTCATACACCAACACACCCATTCAGAAACATAGTCTTAAAAACCAAATAAACAGATTCATCATCTAAAAACATCTTAAAATCCATAAAATTTCTCCCCCTTCATCATAAAAGGGTCTCTAATCAGAATCGTCATCAACATTAACTGGAGCTTTGCCCTTTCCTGAACCAGAAGCCTTGTTCTGGGATGAAGGAAATACCGGAGCTGAGTCGTACTCTGAAAATAGCTTGTCAAAAGCTTCTTGAGCTGGTGCCTTTCCGTCCCTTTCACGAAGCCAGTCAAATATCTTTGCCTTGTATTCTTCTCTGGTTATGCCAAAAACTGAAGGTGGAGGAATGGCAGGAAGTGGCAGAGGAGCAGTGATTTCTTCTAGAGTACAATCTCCAATCCAGTCTCGTTTCTTGTGCCAATACATCTTGCTCTTGTCTTGCATGGCTGACAACTGTTGAGATACAAACTTAGTCTCCGACCCAAGCTTGAAAAACAACTTAACAAACTCCTTTTTCCATGCCTTAGCAGAGGAAACCATCCCTTCTTGCAGAGTCCCAAACTCAAAATCAATTATCTTGGCTAACTTAACATCAGAAGTATGCAATAC
This sequence comes from Apium graveolens, assembly GCF_009905375.1. Taxonomy (NCBI): domain Eukaryota; kingdom Viridiplantae; phylum Streptophyta; class Magnoliopsida; order Apiales; family Apiaceae; genus Apium; species Apium graveolens. Next base: position 270,765,758 of record NC_133653.1, on the reverse strand, counting down.
AGAAAGTTTGGCATTGATATCATCCAAAGATGAACAAACATACTTCCTAAACAACTCAAAAGAAGCATTTAAAATACTAACTTCAGAAGTTAGTGACCCAAGAGATTTGACAGAAGCAAAATGCTAATTAAGATTAGCCAAAGCAGCAGAATTTTCATTTAATTTAATCAATAGAGAATTAAGAAGAGTATTGGTAGGCTGATTAAAGGGGTCTGAGGCATAATTTGGAGACTTAGGAATACCACCAACATTCCTAGAAGAATCATCAAAAACTAACTCATTGGACTCAGAAACAATTAAACCATTTAAGGTTAATACGGACAAATCAAAAACTACAGAAATTTTTTCAGACACAGAAGCAGGGGTCAAGGCACAAAAATATTCAAATACTCGAGACAAAAGGCCAGGGTATGGTAAGTGCATAGAACCATGCTTGGCACAGTGATCCATATTAGATATAATCAAGGAAGCAACATTGCACTGAATCTTTTTAACAAAAACATACATAAGAATACAATCTTGGAAAGTGACTCTATCACGACCGGATTTACGAGGCAAAACATTCGTATGAAATAAACGAAACAAAATAAGCGAAACTGGGGTTAAATCATTTACCGAAGGTTTGTCTGACACCGAAACAAAATTGTCACCTAGAATGACCTTGAGCTATTCCTCGTACTGGAGACCAGGAATATCTTGAAACGCTTGATGAGTTGTCGACGGACAAACTCCCTTGTCAGAAACACCAGTAAGCCGTGCCAAAAGATTGGCCTTAAAACAAACAGGATTCCCTTGGACTTCTGAGAACACAATATTTCCGTCCAAAATACGAAGCTTGGCGTATAATTCTTTCACTAACTCGGGATAAATAATCTCTGGGGGCGACAACAATGACGAACAACCAACGGAATCAAACAAGTCCACAATACCGACTTTCTTGAGAAGATCCAGATCACAAAGGCGTTCCTTCAGAATCAACTTTGACATCACTTTCGACGAAGTAGTCTCCTTTGCATGTCGCTCAAAAGAACTATCAGTCATTCCGCTTGATACTTCCAGTTCGAAATTACCGACCAGTTGACGCTTGGAGCCTGAAGCCGCATCGGTTGGGGTACGTTGAGCGGTAGATCTAGAACGGGTGAAAGGTGTCGATTTGTGTGCCATGGATAGAGATGAGAAAGTAGAAAAGAGATGGAGAAAGGTGTTTGATTGTGTTTAAGAGAGAGAAGGTGAATAAGAAACTGAAAGGGTTAAGAAGATGAGTTTAAATAAAAGTGAGAATTGAAGAGTTAGAGATTGAAAATAAGTCGAACAGATGCAAGACAGAAGTGATGTACTGGAAGAGTAATACATGCACGAGTTCCAAGGATATGAGAAGTCTAATCAAAGATTTATAAAATCTAATACTATTTACACGCATAAACACGCGGACAAATAAAATAATATGAAACACAAATTCATAAACAGGAGTACAAGGTATAATTAACACGAAACCTAATTTCAAAAACAAACAATAAATGCTCAACAAATATTTAAGTATTATGTTATAATTCACATTTAATCACATAAATTACATAAAATCACTTAATAAATTACAGAGAACACATACCTAATTCACGACGCATTTTACAAAATCTATCTTCAGCTAATGGCTTAGTGAAGATATCTGCACGCTGTTTCTCAGTAGAAATATAAATAAGTTCAATATTACCTTTAGAAACATTATCTCGTAGAAAATGGTGACGAACATCAATATGCTTAGTACGAGAATGCATAACAGGATTTTTAGAAATATTAATTGCAGAAGTATTATCACAATAAATAGGAATATTTGAGTAAGAAATACCAAAATCTTGCAATGTTTGTTGCATCCACAAAATTTGAGCACAACAACTTCCAGCTGCAATGTACTCTCCTTCAGCTGTAGAAAGAGCTACTGAAGTTTGCTTTTTACTATGCCATGCAACTAAACAATCTCCTAAAAATTCACAAGCACCACTTGTGCTTTTTCTATCAACCTGTGACCCTGCATAATCATCATCTGAAAAACCGATTAAGTCAAAGGAAGAGGAGCTTGGATAAAATAATCCCAAGTCACTCGTACCTTTCAAATATTTAAAAATACGTTTAACGGCATTCAAATGAGATTCTTTAGGTTGAGATTGAAAACGAGCACACAAGCATACACTATACATAATGTCAGGTCGTGAGGCAGTTAAATATAAAAATGAGCCAATCATACCTCAAAATTTAGTGACATCTACAGGTGTACCTTGTTCATCCTTTGTAAGCTTAACTGAAGTACTCATCAGAGTTGATTTAGGTGTGACATGATCAAGTGTAAATCTTTTGAGTAAATCCTTTATGTACTTGCCTTGGTGAATAAATATTCATGCATTAGACTGATTAATTTGCAAACCTAGGAAGTACTGCAATTCACCCATCAAACTCATATCGAATTCCTTATGCATGCAATCAGAAAACCACTTACACAGAGATTCATTAGAAGATCCAAATACTATATCATCAACATAAACTTGAACTAAAAGAAAGTTATCACGTTTATGAAAAATAAAGAGAGTTGGATCGAGTGTACCACGAATGAAACCATTGTTCACAAGAAATTGAATGAGTCGTTCATACCAACAACGAGGAGACTGTCTCAATCCATAGACAGATTTCTTGAGCTTGTAAACATAGTTAGAGTACTTCTCATGAATAAAACCTGAGGCTGCTTCACGTATACTTCTTCCTTAGCCATTTAGAAATACGCTCTTGACGTCCATCTGATAGAGCTTGAACTTCTTGTGAGCTGCAAAAGCCATTAAGATTCGAATAGCTTCTAAACGAGCTACTGGAGCATATGTCTCGTCGTAATCGATTCCTTCCTACTGGTTATATCCCTGAGCAACCAAACGAGCTTTATTTTGAATGATATTTCCATCTTCATCCTTCTTATTCTTGAAAGCCCAACGAGTACCAATGATTTTGGCAACCTGAGGAGGTGGGACGAGTTCCCAAACATCACAACGCTTGAACTGGTTAAATTCCACCTATATTGCCACAAACCAGTGTTCGTCTGCAAGTGCTTCTTGAGCGTTCTTTAGTTCGAACTCAACAACAAAAGCACAGAATGCACATAGATTATGAAGTCTGCTTCGAGTAGAAATCCCTTGATCTAAATCAGTAAGAAGATTATCTGGTGGATGATTCTTCACAGTCCTAGAAGACTTAAGAAGTTGAATATTACTCATCTCTTCCTCATTAGAATTGTCTGCCTGGAAATGAATAGGAGTTGTCTCATTCAAAAGAGACTGCCTCATTTCCGCTTGTGAAGATTTATCCGGAGGAGTAACAAAATTCACATTTGAAATACTATCAGGAGTCTTTGGAGAGCCACAAGATTCATCTGAGGCTTGAGTAGATCCTGAAGAATTATCAGAAGACTGAGATGGACCTGGAGAGTCTTGACTGCTTGATTTGTCAGAATGAGACTGACTCTTTTCAGAATGAGACTGTCTCATTTGGGAATGAGATGATAGATCCGCAGTGTCTTCATCAATTTGAGATATATTCCTTGAGGATTCATTGAACGCAATATTGATGGATTCTTCTACTTTGTTCTTGACAGAATTATAAACGCGATAAGCTTTGCTTGTAGTAGAATATCCCAAGAAGATTCCTTCCGTAGATTTCGCATCGAACTTACCTTGATTATTTTGAGTATCTAAAATAAAACAGTTGGAACCAAATACTCAAAAATAACTAATGTTAGGAGTCCTTTTCTTAAGCAATTCATACGGAATTTTAAGTAAAATAGGACGAATAAGTACTCTATTTAAAACATAACAGGAAGTGTGTACCGCTTCAGCCCAAAATTTTTTTGGAAGGTTACTCTCATACAGTAGAGTTTTGGCAGTTTCCTGTAAAGTCCTGTTCTTGCGTTCTACTACTCCGTTCTGCTGAGGAGTTCGAGGAGCTGAGAATTCATGAATGATTCCTCTCGATTTGCAGAAGGTTATGAGATCCTTCTCGAATTCACCTCTATGGTCACTATGAATAGTCTTGAGCTTAAATGAATACTTAGTCTCAAGGTTAGTAATAAGATCCTTAAACTCAACAAAAGCTTCATCCTTAGTTCGTAAAAATAATACCCAAGTAAAACGAGAATAAGTATCAACTATAACAAAAGCATAATTCTTACCTCCCAAGCTTACATACCTTTCTGGACCGAAAAGATCTAGATGAAGGAGCTGCAAAGGAACAGAAGTTGATACTTTATTCTTAGCAGTAAAGGAAGTTTTCACCTGTTTTCCAAGTTGGCAAGCTGAACAAGGTTCTATTTTCTTATACTTCAGCTTTGGTAGACCTCAAACCAAATCATGAGAAGATATCTTCCGGAGAAGATCCATGTGAACATGGCCTAGACGTCGATGCCAAAAATTCTGCTGATCTTGAACAGTAGCAAGACAAATTTCCTCCCGCTGTTCATCAAAATCTAACACGAAAATATTCCCTTTTCTTTTGGCAACTAAAGCAAACTCGTTAGTCTTAGTACCAATGTAACATACATCTTTATCGAACTTAACCTTATGACCAGCATCAGTAAGTTGACTTACACTAATGAGATTGTATTTCAAACCATCAACTAAACGAACATTAGAAATAGCAAACCTGTCATTACCAATGGTGCCTTTTCCAATAATTCTGACGGTGTTTGAATCTCCAAGAGTAACTAAGCCACCTTCCTTGGCAACTAGAGATAGAAACTTGGATTTATCACCTGTCATGTGACATGAACAACCACTGTCGATGATCCATTTATTTCGCGGAACATGGACCTTCAAGCATACCTGCAAGAATTGCTTTATCTCTTAGGTACCCACTTAACCTTGGATCCTGGTTGGTTAGTATCACAAATCTTATATAAATGTCTATCTGATTTCTTAATCCACATCTGAACAATATTAGCAAATTTATATCTAGTAGACGATTTATAAGATGAGTTAGAAGGGTGGCCCTTGATACCACATAATCTAGATTCAGATGTAGGGTGGCCAACTTTGCCACAATCTCGACATTTCTCATAAGACATCTTATATTTCATAGGAGCTCGCTTATACCCTCCTTGAAATGCACGTTTCTAGATTGATTCACATCCTAAACCTCCATTATCAAGAGAAGATTTTTGTTCTCCAAGAAGAGCATTCAAAGTTCCTTCTCCATGGAAACATTTAGCTAAATCCTTTTCAAGCTGTTCGACTTTCTGCTTTAATTCAGGAACCAGGGGATCAGGAGCACTGTATTCTTTAACGGTTTCCGGATCAACAGATATTGACTCTTTCTTCAAGGCTTCAAGGCATACATCTTTCATCTCAATCTCATTTTTGAGATATAGATTTTCTTCAGTAAGTTTTGAAACCCTTTCAAGCAAGGATTTGTTCTCTGCAACTAAGGCTTCTTCCTTCATGGGGTCATCCATTTCACTAAGAACTTCACTTAATGCTTGTTTTAAATAAGCATTCTTTTCTTTTAGCTTCTTAACCTGGATGAAGATATATTTGAATTATACTTAATATTCTGTACCTCATCATTATCACTTGAGTTGTCCTCTAGTCCAACAAAGCAAAGTTGAGCAACTTCATCGTCTGAATCGATCTCCACGTCAGATTCATCATCACTCCAGGTAATTAATGCCTACTTTTTGTTCTTCAGCTTGTAGCAGTCCTTTTTGAAGTGCCCTTTCTTTCCACACTCAAAACAGGTATCCTTGTTTTGATTTGTTTTACTCTCCTTGCTCGGATTAGATTTGAAGTCCTTCTTTGGAAACTGTGACTTCATAGGTTGTTTGGAAGCATTCCGTTTGGCAAGAAAATTATGAAACTTCTTTGTTAGAAGAACAATCTCTTCATCAGAATCATCAGTAGACTCGTCTGCATCTACATTAAGTGCAAGAGTTTTCTTACGAGGAGCTTCATCTTCTTCATCATATATGCGTAGCTGATTTTCGAATTCTTCCAATTCACTGAACAGTGTTAGAGTATCCATAGTCGAAAGAAGTGGTGAATCCTGCAGAATGGTAACCTTTGGAGCAAACTTCTTTGGCATTGCTCTGAGGATTTTCCTATTAATCTCAGATTGAGGAATGATCCTTTCCAGAAGTGAGATAGAGTTCATCAACGTCAGAAACCTCCCTTGAGCATCTCACACGCTTTCATCTCTTTCCAACCTGAAATCTTCATAGTCACTCATTAGCATACTTAATTTTACTTCACGTACCTTAGACGTGCCTTCGTGGCTGACTTTGATCGTATCCCAGATCTGCTTGGCAGTAGTACATGCTGATACTTTTCTTAATTCTGTAGCTACTATGCCATTGCGAAGTGAGTTCATAGCTTTAGCATTGGAGTTCATTGCATTCACTTCTTCAGGAGAAAGATCCTTGAGAGATTTCGGCTTCCCTTTTTTCATAGGAATTGTGAAACCATTTTCTATAGCATCCCATTCGAAAGCATCACGCTAGAGAAAGATTTTCATCCGAAACTTCCAGTCATTGTAGTTTTCAGCACCATGAAGCAGTGGTGGATAATTGTTTGAATACCTATCTGGTTGAGCCATGGTTCGCTAGCAAAATAAACACTAAAAAGAGAATTAAATGCACCCGCTCTAATACCAATTGAAATTCGATGGCTTAATAGATAATATTATATTCTAACTGCCAGGGCAAATGGGACAGTCTCTTATGCAAATGGGACAATCCCTTTACAAATAAGACAATGAATGGAACAGTCTCAATTAACTGCAGAATGTAGATAACAGTAATTAAAATACAGAATGCTGAAAAACTGAAAAGTTAAAACACCAGAAGTTTTCACTTGGTTCGGCCCCTACACCTAGTTTATGGCCTACATGCAAGTCCCTATGCCAACTAGCAAAGAGAATGTATTATATCCACTTAAAACAAAGTACTTACAAACTTTCCTTGATTACAAACTTGGCCCACTTGAAAGAAACCTTTCCTTAGCACACAGCTACCTAGCACAAAGCTACTTGACCTTCCTGTTGTAATCAACCTCCCACAACCCGGGACAAGTGATATAATACACGATTCAGATACGATAATATAATGTGAAAGTTTACAACTCAAAATATGTTTCTTGTTTTCTGGATATATATATCTCGGGTATAGAACAAGAAAGTTTTCAGATGATGAAAGATGGACTTGAAAGCGTTAGCAACCAATCTGAAATGAAGAGTTGTATTTATAAGCAAAGTTCTAACAGATTTATTTTCAAATAAAAGATAAGGTTGGAAGAGAAATTTGTTTGAAAATATTTGAATGATACTTTGAAACTAATCTGTTAGTAAGTTGAAAAAGATAAATCAAGTAAAGATAAGGCTTGGGAGATTTAAACTTGATTTATAAAATATGGTTTGTTTGAGATAAGATTTATTCAGATAAACAAGATTTACACAAAACCCTAACAAACCTAAACCTGAGAAATAGTCTCCTGGAAAATCTGAATCAACTGCATTCTGCAATATCTGAACTCTTTTATTCTTTTGCGTTGTATTCTGAAAATCATCATAAATCCTTGTATTCCAACACTATGTTCTGCAATCAAAACACTATGAAATATATTATTTTGTGAAGTATGTTCTATGAATATAACTAATTCATTAAAATTATTAAAGATCGTTTTAAGTTTAATAAGTATAATGTGTATGTTCTGCAATTTGAACAAATGTTCTGCAAACTAAACATGTTTCGTAGAATAAAACTTTTTGTGATGTTCTAAATGCGGTACATGTATGATATTCAAGATTTTGAATAAAAAAATGATCTTTGCAGAACATTATTAGCAAAATAATATGTTTTGCAATGTGTTTCTGCAAGATTTTAGTTGCAGAACATAAATGGTCTCCGTGATCTCCAACGAAAACGTGATATCCATAGAACTTGACTCAATATATAGATATAATAATATAGGAAGTATAGGTAAGTATAGGTAGATACATAGTATAGATTGTGAAATACTTCAACCAAACTTGAATTCTCATGGGTCCTCCTGTATAATAAAGATAAAAAGTTCTATGGACTACTTCTTTGGTAAAAAAGAATACACAGTAAGATGATCTGCGATTTACCTAAAGATATGTCTTATCACAAATCTTCAAAAGACTTGCTAAAAAGGATCTCTGGATTTGCAGGTATGTTAAAAAATCATGGTATTGTTTTATACAAACTCCAAAGTTTACGGCGTTGCATTCAAGCTATCATGGTACTCGTCACGTACTTCACTTTTTTGACATACTTTTTTCCCAAAGATTAACACGACGTGTTGATAATTGTTCCTATTGGTATGCACAATCGTCCGATTTAACATGCAAGTCCTTCATGTTTAATGCTGATTTTGCCTTCGTTAATGGTGCTGCCTATTGGATAGGTATTACTTGGGAATATCATAAAGTACTTGTATTTTTTGATACAAAAAATAATATGCTACAACAAGATTGCTTCTTGCCAGCTGATTACCTGGATGAAGACCGTGGATTTTTTCATCATACTATTTATCCATACGGCCAGTCTGTTGCTTACTTTTTGTTCAACAGTCAATTCGAAACTTTTGACATGTGGGTATTGAAAGGACAGATGGATGAACATATTTGGGAGAAAAAGGTGAGTGTTTGTATGAGTAAAAATGTTTGGAGAGAAGTGTTGACGAGTACAAGGAGCAGTGATGAACTGGGACTTGCAAGATTATACAATTTGATATTTAATCATCTTGATAACTAAGTAGTGAACGATTTTGCCTATTCATAGAATCTTGAAGTTCCTTTTTACTATTATGTAACTGAGGAGCATGCTACCGTAGAGTTTGATTCTGCATTTGCTTATTGAAATAAATTGTAGATTTTGTTTGTTTTTTTTGAAATACACAGTTTCTCCTTTGCTGTGACTCTTAGCTAGTTAACTTCTTGATTCTAGTTTTCCAGTTTTCCTAGTAAATTCCATAGAGATCTCCCTATCTTCTAGAACTGACTGTTTTTTGGTGCAATCTATGTTGGTATGGAATGGAAGGATGGAAGTGATGAAAGGATGCAAGTGCTTACAATGCCTCTCATCTTATTACTTTCATCTGTGGCTTGGCATGCTGATAAAGGATTGCAGTGTTACTCTCTTAAGCTGCATTTGAGGGTGTTTCTGAGGATATGCGTTGTGGACAATTAATATTATGAATTAGCAAACTTACATTTTATGGTCCCTCTCTCCCCCTCTCTCTCGCACAAAGAGGTGCAGATATATGACTTAGTATACCTTCTCTAGGATCAACTTGTTCGCTGTCTAGGCTTCCTGAGCTAAAATTAACAGTCACTTATAATATATATTCCATTCGCCCCAACCATTTTCCGCTCATGGTCTGAAAGTACATCTGCTATAGTTCAAGCTAAAGAGGATATGTTCACTGTAAAATCAATGTGCAAGATGTACCTATATTCCTTCCCATTATGGCGGCATGTGGAAGAGATTTTCCGTGGACAAGTTGTTCATTGATAAGATGCATCTGTTCTGATTCTCCATTCAATATATTGTTGACATACTCAGTATTGCCTGCTGCAACAGCCATATATAATGGCGATTTTCCTTGTTTATTTACATTATAAGCCGCTTCCACATTCTGCTTTATCAAGTACTCTGCAATATGTTTATGATTATTAAGCAATCTTCATGTAAAGGATTATTAAGCAATGCTTCATGTAAAGCTGTATTGCCCTCATCATTCACCAGTACCTTCTCCAATAACCTTTTTCTAACTAAGGCCACACGTTCTTCATCGGTCAGCACCCTGCAGTCATCCTAGTTAGAGTCACGATACATCTCCAACCTTTGTAGCTTCCCACAATTTGGAGTCCATGATCTGCTGGTTGGTCGTAACTGAAGAGCATGCTGGGCTAGAGTTTGATTCTGCTTTTGCTCGATATGTGTTGAAATAAATTGTAGATTTTGTCTGTTTTTTTAAATGCACAGTTTCTCTTTTAATGTGATTCTTAGGTAGTTATCTACTTGATTTTAGTTTTTCACTTTTTCCTAGTAAATTCCATTAAGATCTCCACTTTTTGCCTTCTATATTGCCTATCTTCTAGAACTGACTGTTTTCTATATGTTCAATTGTAGCGCCATCACTTGTGTAAAGTGACATTTGTTCCGAATCTTTGATCCGTTATAAGAACAACTAAGTAGGCCAATTCTTTCCTTAGAACGTACTACTCGAGCTTTTTCTGTTTTAGGGCTACTAAAATGCATATTCAGTGCTGAATGCATTTGCCAGATAATATGTAATGACCATTATGTGTGTCAGAGTCTACCTTGGTGCAGCATCTCAACTGGTTTCCTCTTGAATAAAATGAAACTTATTTTTTGCCCAGAATTGAGCCTATTTTCTCCTGTCGAAGATTATCGTACAATTGGAGTAAACTACCAGATCGCAGCACGTAGGAAAGGACAGTTCTGGGAACACAGCACAAAGACGATGCTGGATATTACAAAGAAGCTGCTAGAAACAAGTACTAGAAACAAGTGTTTAAACTGATCGAACAACATATTAAGCTAAAACTCTTTTGAATTGTGAGGAACACATGAAATAAAATCATAAATTGGATTGCAGATTTAATAAAGTTGTATTTTCAGCTTTTGGTTTGCTTTTGTACTCAGAGTTATGAATCAAGTGTTTTTGTGTAATGTAATTGACAGCAACATTTTTCTGCCACATTAGTTACGATAAATCCCATTTATAGTGATATCGTTGTACTGAAATTTTTTTCATTATTTGCAGGGTTGTGTACTAGTTGAGATCTTGGCTTACGTGACGAAAATAAAAATATGGCGAACGGTACACAAAAATACAACTGAACATTTTCTAGTTGATCTAACAGCCTCCTACAGTCACTAATAATAACACCAAATGAAGAAGTCATTAAAACTTTAATCAGGATTTTTTTACAACCACATAACAATCCAACTCTAATTCAACCTGAGACCAGCTTACCTCCTTCATCCAGCACAACACCTCTCGCCCTGCTGCTATCTCGGGAGCAACAAACCCTTCTGCAGAACCAATTCGAGCTTCCATCAGAACGCCCTCGTGATTTCGAGCTACAACGCCACGGCCCTCTGAATCAAATATCACTACATCAACAGAGACAGATCCTTTAAGGGACTAAGAGGGGAAATTTTAAGAGACAGATCCTTTAAAAAATAGAGCTTAATAGAGCTTAATAGAGCTTATCTTCAACTGCCTCTTACATATGGATCATATGAAGTTCAACAAGTTAATCAGACTGTTTTGTTCTGCTGCTCAGGTCTTGTTCATTTACGTTTCGATGAATTTGAACTGGGATATGTCCACCATCGTCGTCTAGGCTTACTATTTTCGAATGAGGCCAAAGTTGCAGAAGGCCTTCTAAATCAACTGCTTGCTTGCCACCGTACCTTGGATGCAAACAACTGCACATAGGACCAGATATTCGTTTACTATACCTATCTTCAAATATAAAAATGATGAGCACTTATCGATCAATTTCGAGATTTGTGTATCACTAAATCCATATGTCATGAAAAGATTCCCAACAGGCTTTTCATTATTTCTGGTAACATTAATTTTAGATTGAACATTGTGTGATAAATATGTACGATTAAAATTCAAGAAACACTAATGGGTTGATTTTAAAGAACAGTATTAGCATTGGTGTTTGTAGTTTGTACATATGTGAAAATTTACAAGATTGATATTAAAAAAAATTTAAGCACAAACGCAAAGAATCTGCAGTAGCAGTGGCTAATAAAAAGTTGAACAAGTACTAGATGATGCTAATCTTCTAGGAACAAAGCACAAAGACGATGCTGGAAATTACGAAGAAGCTGCTACAAACAAGTACTAGATGATGCTTGTGGAGAGTCTAGGCTTTTAAACTGACTGAACAACGTATTAAGCTGGAACCGTTGTTAGTGAATGAGTTACTCTTTTGAATCCTGAACAAACAGAGTTGCAAACAAGATAATGTGTGATACGGTTGATCCAATGTACGTGTATTCTTTTATCAACACAAATTACCGTTTTTGAGAGGCTTGCCAAACGTTTCTACTCGGCCTAATGTGAAGTATGTTTAAGCTAATGTGGAAGTCTCCAGGACTCGTTGTTTGTTGGCCCTTGCAGCTGAAATTGCTTCACCGCAGATAAAAGATCAGAATAAAGATGATCACTGCTTCAATATCATCAGGCATATTTCTGCTACTGCTTCAATATCATCCTTACGTGTTTATCGTATCATTCACTAAAAAATAGGTAAATAACATATATAGACTACCATACAGAACTGAATACCTGCTTAAGTTACACTGAAGGAGAACATTTTAAAAAGTTATTGTAGCGGGTCTTGAGAAAAATAGAAGATGACTAGATGAGAGGAACTCCACAGCCGGGGATCAAACCCGGATTAATATCAATTTTTTGATTTAGCCAGCGTTACTGCAGATTCAATGTGTTATATATTTGCAAAATTATTATATATACCTTTTACTCAATATTGAATGATGTCCAAATGAACCGTGATCATTCAAAATTTTAATAACACGGTATAATTTTAACATTAACAAATTTCAAATATATCATTATAGCGAGGAACACATGAAATAAAAACATAAATTGGATTGCAGGATTTAATAAAATTATATCCTTCAGCTTTTGGTTTGCTTTTGTAATCAAAGTTATGAATCAAGTGTTTTTGTGTAATGTAATTGCCAGTAATATTTTTCTGCCACTAGTTACGGTAAATCCTATTTATAGTGATATCGTTGTACTGAAAAAATTATTATTTGCAGGGTTGGTGTACTAGTTGAGATCTTGGCTTATGTGACGAAGGTAAGAATTTAGCGAACGGTACACAAAAATACAACTGAACATTTTCTAGTTGATAACACCAAATGAAGAAGTCATTAAAACTTTACTCAGGATTGTTTTTACAACCACATAACAATCCAACTCTAATTCAACCTGAGACCACTTTACCTCCTTCATCCAGCACAACGCCTCTCGCCCTGCAATGGCCTCTGCTATCTCGGGAGCAACAAACCCTTCTGCAGAACCAATTCGAGCTTCCACCAGAACGCCCTCGTGATTTCAAGCTACAACGCCACGGCCCTCTGAATCAAATATGCATCAACAGAGACAGATTATCCGAGGGACAGGGGGTTATCGGACGAGACCAACTTTACTAAATAAGCTTGCTCTTAACCATAAAGATTCATATTCTTGTTAAGTGTTAACATATATTTTAACTATATTCTTGTTCTTTTAACATTATTCTTCAGTGATTACATCTCATGAAACCAGGAAAAAGCAAACCACAGATATTAAAAAAACTGAAATCATATCTCATTTTTTTGGAACAATTGTCACTAACACACAATGATGGAATTATTAAGCAAAAAACAAAATCCACAAAATTCATAAACCTCACTTGCCTTGGGAAGTCACGTTCACAAACAAGGAATCAATCTTAATATTTTGCCCGATCAATTCAATCAAATATTAAGCAAGGCTAGAGTCTCCACAAAAGGATGAATAACAAACTGTGGGGGGCACTCCCATGGGTAATCGTAATTCGTATTGGGTGTCCAACTAACAAATGAATTAACAAAATCGTTGGGCTCATCATTATCAAGATTATATGAAACCAGGTCCTTTGATCTTGCAAGAATTGGTTCTCCATTGTTCCTTACACCCAAAACTTCTGCACGTATAGGAGTGATACCTTTACGTGTATCAATGCTCATCTTTTTCTCCCAAGAAAATTCATTCAACGAATCATATTTTAGTACCCACATGATGAAATAATCATATATACGAGAATTACATGTTTTACTCCAAAGAAAGTAAGCAAGAGATGATTGCCCAAGCGAATGAAGAACTGGAATGCAAGGCGGACTGTCTATATTATATTCGGGCAATGAGATTACACGAAGCATGTCACTCTTGGTATCGTAGCACAATATTTTTCTTCTGTAGTCGGAACCCTTTGCTATCCAAAATGCAGCACCATTAACAAAAACAGCATCATTGTAACCAATGTCACAAACGAAAACCTTATCTTGACTTAATGCCTTCCAAGAATTAGATTTTAGACTATAAACACTAATGAAGACTGAATGAGGGTCACGCTTACCACGGGCCAAATGCAGAGGTTTGACAACATGCACCACAACATAATCATTGATTTCTGGTACAAACCCAAAAGCCAATGCATTCCACCTACTCTCGCTAAAAGGAAGAGGTGAATCCGGGAGAGTTTTGTATTTTTCAACTAGAGGATTCCACAGATATATGTTGTTATCAACATAACCATTTGAACGAATTAAAATTGCCGTGCAGATCAGACCATTTGATACTGCCCGCCATGCACCGCTAACCTTAGGCAAGCCAGGAAGATGTTTAATCTTGCAGTATTCTTGACATTGCACATCATCAAAATGTATTGTTAATAGTCCTTTTCGAAGATTTTCAAAATAGAGATATTTAGAATTAGGATTACGGACAATAGTTTTCTGCTGATTTAATTGAAGGGTTGTAAACATCGGAGTTTGAACGAGAAAGTACCATGATTTTTTGACGCACCTGCAACGTAAGATATATTTTACGGGCAGTCTTACAAGAATTCCTGCTAACAAATCTTCCGACAAGTCATCAATCTGCAGTCCTTTATTCTCAGGGATATTGCAAACAAGGTCATTAAACAAGGTCATCTTCATCTTCTTCTTCCCCTGTTGCTTTCGAGAGCCTTCAATCGAGTTCAACGTACCACTTTGTTGTTTCTTCGAACGCTTGTGAAGCCTTCGGTTGAGGAGCTGAGCTTTAAAAAATCCCAAAAACCTCATCTTCTTCCTGTTCTTTTTTACTAACAGAGAGTTACGAGAAGAGAACTTTGACATTGATTTGATTTCGGGAAATTTGGCCTCGCTGCATCGTAACGTAACCTGTTCTTGTTTTTTCCGCATCTTTCTAGTTTTTATTTTTAAGATCATCCAATTTTTAACGATCCCTATTGGTCGATCGGGTCAATCCTATTTATTGGCAGTCCGCCAATTTTTATTGGTTATTACGTCAATTCTAATTCTAACTATAATATAAAACCTCAAGGTTTTTGCCCGCCATACGCAAGCTTGTTATCCGACAATTTTTTAAATGTAGGATGTTATATAAAAGTAAGTAATTGATATATCGTATTCTGAGATGGTGAACTCTTAATTATATTAACGAACAAAAAAAAATTAATAAAGATGGATCAAATAACATAATCGTCAATTTTAAAGAAAACTACATGAACCTATTGGTTGATTAAAATCTCAAATCAATGCGAAGATTAATCGCCATTTTAAAAGAAAACTACAGGAATCTATTGCTTCATTAAAATCTTTGTCGAAAGTTACTTTTTATAATTTACCCTTATTTAATGCCCTAGTTTTATATACGAGCAGAGTAGAGTTGCACTAAATATAATTTAAAGAAAAAAATAAATTTGAATTTTTTCATAAATTAGCACTTTATTAAACTATTAGTTTTGAAAAATGTGAAAAAATATCGGGGGCAGAGGATCGATGCACAGTCAAGCAGTTTCCTTTAAAACGATATTAAATTTATTGAATAAATATAATGTAACTAGAGATGCACGAAATATCCGGCACCCCTGGGATTTGATTGGGCCTTGAAATCCGTGCTTTTTGATCAAAGCACGGTGACTTTGACGGTGTCGGGCTTACGAAAAATATCTAGGCCTTTTTAGGCTGTCAAGACGGGCTTCGTCGAGTTTTTATTCGATCCTGAACCGGGCCGAGTTTTTTCGGACCCGAACTGAAGGGACTCGACTTATTTGAAACTTGAATATTTATACTGATTCATTCCTTTATTGATTTAATGACAAATAATTGAATATTCCTTTACTTTGTATGCAGTTTACTTATGTATGATAAATTGAAATATAAAAATTTATACTTTAAATGTTAAACATATAAATATAAATATGTGAATATAATAGTTTTTTCACAGTTTAATTTAAATTTTAATTGAGTTTTTAACCAGACCGGGCCAAAACCCGGACTTTTAAAAAGAACATGTTTTTAGCGGGCCGGGTCTGGCCGAATTTTGGCTAAAAATATAATGTGAGGGTAAGGCTCTAAACCGGGCCCAGCTTTTTGTTCATTTCTAAATGTAACCATAGAAACCCTATTTGCTTTACCGCCTCCTTTGCGCTGTACTCCAGAGTTTGAAAATGGAAAGAAGAGAAAGTATAATTAAAAATTTTCCCTCCAAGACATGCTCCCGAGTTTTTTGGCGAGAAGAGAAATGATCCAGAGAAAAAAGTTCCTATAATTTTCCCTCAAAACTTTCTTCCCAAAAATGGGAAGATTTGGAAAGATACTCTCACATTATCTTCTTCTTTTTGGTCACTTTCTCTCCTTTTTTACACAAACTCGGAAGCACACGACTAATTTATTTTCTTCTGCTATTTTTCTTCCCTTCTCTTCTCCTCCCATCTCTTCTTTTCTCTCCCAAAAAATCTCGGAAGCACAGCGTTGGTCTTGCTCTCTCTCCCTCTTTCGGTATAATCTCTCTGTGTTTCGTTACAAAACAAAGATGGACAAGAAGATGCCCTCGTTTGACTTCCCCGAAGAAATCTTGGATGAAATCCTCAAAAGGCTTCCCATTAAGTCTGTCTTACATTGCAGAGCTGTCTAAAAATCATGGTATAATCTCATTAAAACTCCTTTTTTCATCACTCTCCACACAAATTATCACAAAATGATACATACTAACAATCCTAAATATCTTTTTTTCAAGAATATGGATTCCCATGAATTAATAATACGTTCTGATGATGCACAATGTGAAGAATATTGCACACTTGATGACCCACTTGGCTTGCCTAATCATTTTGTATGTGCCATATCACTTGGCTTATCACACGGGTTAATTTGTGTGTCTGGGCTGTTGAGCGATCGTTTTCGAGGTTTTCCCATTATTTATCTTTGGAATTCTCTTGTTCAAAATTTTAAATTTGTTCCGAATTCACCTTTTTTGAGTTTTACCAAAGAAGAAACTGTGTGGAGGGCTTTAGTTTTTGGGTTTTTACCGGAAGTTAATGATTATGTTATACATCTTGTTAAGCCTTATATGGACTGTGAGCCCGACGATGACCCTCACTCAGTATTGATTGGTGTTTATAGTCTAAATAGTAATTCTTGGGATAGACGAGGACTCAAGATGGTAATTTTTATTGAGGTTCTTGGTGGTACTGGCGCGGTTTTTGTTGATCATGCTGCGTTTTGGATAGGGGATTATGGGGAGGAGCATGAGTACCAGTTAGTGGTTATGTGCTTTGATACCAAGACGGATGTACTGTTTGAAATCTCGCCGCCTGATATAGACCTTCAGCTTCCAAATCCTGTCATCCATTTGGTGATTTAATTGCTTACTTTGTCGAGGATAATGAAGAATCTGTTGCGGACGTGTGGGTATTGAAAATAAATAATACGGTTGTTAGAGAATGTTGACTATAATATCAATTAGAACTGAAGTTGACTGATCCACCAACTCAGTAATTAGAATAAACTAGGGATTTTTGCCCGCGCTACACGTTCTAAATATATTTAATTTTTTAAAAAATATTAAATAATATAAAGAGAAATATTTACGTAACTTTTCGATTAACGAAAAAAATGTAAGCGAATATACTTTTTCACGTATGTTAGAAAAATATATGTTGTGTTGTCATAATTTGTTTAGAATACGTTTTTAGAAAAATAATCTCAACATGTGTTTTTTAATTTGTGTTGATTAATTTATAAAATATGTTATTTATTTATTTATAAGCATATAAGTATTAAAATTAAAATATATTTTGTTCTGATATTATTTTAATGATAAAACGTATAATTAAATTTAATAATCTTTACAAAATTTCAATAGTATGTATATTATAATATTTAATTTAAAAGAATTTAAATTTATATTTTAAGATTAGGTAATTCATACCCAACATATTTTTAACAAAGTGTTGGATTTAGGCACAATACTGTTAACGACAAACAAAACATAGAACAGAGCTCTGCCGAGGGAGGATCGATGACTACTACTTCAAATCATGGAAACCAACTCTCTAAATCAGAAGATTATGAATATTTTTTGGAGGTTAGTAACCCTATTCATCCATGTTTTAGTTGTTGTCAATTGGTTGTAAAGTTCATGACTAATAGTTTGTTTAAGACTTTAATTTTCATTCAAATATAAATTGTCAGTATATGTAATGCTCCATTTGTATGTATAAGAGTATTCCATGTATTGATATTGATTGCATGTTTTAGTTCGGAGTCATATAGACAATGATTTAATTTCAAATTGATATAATTAGTTCACCGCTGGATGCCTATACTTCTGTATAGCAAATTGATAAGATTTCCAAGAGTAGATTATTCACAAATTTTTGAAGATTTCTTCATGAACTGTTTTGGATTAAGTTTTAAATTTGAATGTTCAGGAACTTAAGAGAAATCACGACTCATGGAATGTTGACTGGGATATGGGTAAATATGTCAGACAATGTTTTTCATTGCTTGTTGGATGCTTATTTAAAAAATTTAGGTATACATGATTAATAAATGTTAAATGTAGGTAGAGGATGAAAACCGTTAGGCAGCTTTGTTTCTGCAAATGTGGAGAAAGATGAGGATAGAGCATTTGCAAGTTTTTAACTAATTAAATGTATACGTTATTAAGAAGTTGAATTTATATTGTACCTCACTACATTATCTATCCAAAATTGCAGAGGGTTCCGTCTAGTTTTATTGATAAATTTCGGAGTAAACTTCATTCCCAATTACACCTAAAGTGCAAGACAATTGTTTAGAATGCGGATTATGATAATTATCGAAAAAAATCTGCGGCCTTCAAGAATTTATGAGATTTTATTATTTAAAGATGTATTTTGTTGTTGTTTTTGATTATTATGGGTATGACAACTTTACTGTCCAGTGTTTCAACCATATAGTTGTTTCGATTACACATCCATCAGTTGAGCCAAACTTTTTCTTCAATAAAGAGAACTATAACAATTGGATAATGGATGAGTTTAGATATTGTCGTAATCATGATGTTACTGAGAGGTACCTTGCTTGTATTCACTACAATGCTATAAGACTTGATTGTGAACAATCGTTGATGGTGATCAGACAATACTCAAGTATGGAGGACTTGGATAATATGGTAATAACTCTCTCTATCTATACATTTATTATTTCCCTCATATGTATAAACATTTGGTTACTTACCTTAAATGTAATATTCAATGTGCTCAATTGAACAGGAACTGCCTACTCATTTGGAAAATTTGTATAAGCGATGGAAAGGATTGTCCAGGATCTGTTTGAAGCATGGCTGCAGAAAATGGGATGTACTCATCCATTGGGTTGAAGAAAAGTGTTGATTTGGGAAAGGATGGTCTGGAGTTCTGAAGGAGTTGGATATCTGCGCAGGTGATGTTGTAGCTATGAATATGGCTCATGAACTTCCAGAGATTGTTTTACTTTATATTTTTAAAAATAAAGAAGTGGAAGTTGAGAAAAAAGAAGGTATCTCACAATTCTTTTGATTTTGCTATGAGGGTGCAACACTTTATTTGAAACATCAGTTTTTTATTATCTTGGAGATTCAAATATATTTAGTAATAAATTTAAATTTGATAATTAACGCACAGGGGATAGAAATGGAAGAAGATCGTTTTATAAGATTTTTTTTTTAGGCTCCTTTGAAGCTTGGATATATTGTGAGTAACCTATTTTTTTTACCCATATCCTTGTATGTTTTTAGTAAATGATCAATAATTCATTTATGTTTTAACATTGTAACAGACAATCCCAAGCTTTTTAGGCCAGGAGACTAAAAAGCAGCTCCTTGGTGTTGAACATATTGTAATCAATGTGATTCTGTGGGATGTGAGATACGATACTAAATTAAGTATACTTTATGGGCTAAAACAACTGATTAAGTATTTTGGTCTTGTGGACAATGATATGATATTATTTAGTTTACGTGGGAATGGTGAGTTTTGTGGAAGGATTTTTATGTTTACACATTCCACAGCAGAAAGTAATCGGAGGAGAAGGCCTAGTGGCAAATTTTTTCTTTTTGAAGATAATGTTATAGATTCATCTCCTGGAATTGGTATGCCATATGTTTTGTTTCCTTATTTACTTTGCAGGCTCCTTTTACATAGGCAGTGGTCTTGAATTTAATATTGTCTTATATCCCTACTTAGAAAAAAAATGTTGAAATTATGGATGTGTCAACTGAGATGGAGGTGGAAGGATATGATAACCCTGCACAGGACAATGCTGGAATACAGAATATGGAGTTGATAGAAAACAACAATCCATATGATACGCAAGTTGGAATGAATCTCCAATTTTCTAAATTATTGGCTAGAAGTCTCTTGAACTCTAAATGTCATAGAGCGGTAAATAATAATATATAAGAGTATAATATAACTATTTCGAATACCTTGTTGTATTATGTTCAGGAACAGACTGATCAAATTATGTTAACATGTTCAACTATTGTGCAGCACATTCCTAGAACTATAAGATTCCGAGATCAAATGTGGAAAAGCAGAGACATGTGAAGTTCAGAACGGGCCAAGGAGTTTGGGATATAAAAATAGTTCTAAACGGTACAACTGCCAGATTTTCGTGTGGATGGAGCAAATTTGTCAAAGATCTTGACTTAAAGGAAGATGACAATCTGCGCTTCACATTACAACAAGACAGTGTTGTTCCAACTTTTAACATTGAAGTCAATCCTCCCAATTAGTAATTATCCTCCATATATTTCTTAGAATCTGAACATGCTACTTAACACTATCAAGGTAGTTTGGAGACTAAGTTTTGATATTGTGATGCTGTTGGAATACTCTTTCTATAAAATTGAACGTGTTCCATGTGCTTATGCTTTAAATTACATTGAATTATATTGTAATTTTGTATTTTCATATGCAACTTAAGTTTTCATGCCGATGATGTTACCTTGAACCGAATCCTTAATATTAAAACGGGAGTGCCGTTTTATTGTCAATAGCAGACTAATATATAGTTTTTATATATTTTCAAGTTGATGACTCATATGCACATGGTAAACTCTACCTTTTTCGTTTTGAAACTTATCTATAAATTTGGTTTTCTCTCATAAATCTCTGTATGTTTGTAATGATTTGCATAGTAATGTACAAACTTTTTTTTTTGAAAATCATTCCGGTTGAAATTCGATCTCAAGAGATTGCTACATCTTTTTTTAAATTTTCTTTAGTTGGCACATATATTTTTTAGGTAGATCATAGTAGTTATAAAGTTAGAAAATTTAATTTAACGTTAAGTATATCACGGACATTGTCAAACTACAACATATGGATATTCTTTTTGCAAATACATCACATTTTTCTGTGAGAATATATGACTACTACATATAAAGTGAAAATTCATCCCTCTTTATTTTCTATCTAATTTGAAAAATGTATTGATAGACATGTTCAAGAAGTACAAAAATGTGAGTAATGTTAAAAAATCCACTCCAATTCATGATGCCGTGCTACTAAAGATTAAAGCGGATAGTATTCAAATTTAATTTCCAAGATTAAATAGATCCAACCATAATAGATAATTTTCAGAAATAGTAGGATGTATATTATAGGATGCATATTCAAATGCTAATTACATTCCTAATGCTGAGAAACTCTGATGCATACACTTAGCCGCATTCATAGGCTGATGCATGAGTAATCCAAAATAATGTAATGTTCCTGATTCATATCATCTTGCAGTAGAAGTGACGATCTCCAAACATGTGGAAAAGAATGAGTATGTGATTATGCACAGTAAGCACCAACACATGTAAAATATTTTTTTGTAAACCTTTTTAAAAGTATCTTCTCATAATAAGGACCTAATCAGCATATTCCTTAAGGACACATCACAAAATCAGAGTAGCATGATAGTTGAAAACAGGAAAAAAAAATTCAAATGGTTAACTACCATTCGGTTATTATAGATCATGGTAACTGTTAAATTTATCAGAAAAGAACTGCCAAAAACTACCAGCCATTCTCACATGTATATATACCTAACATTTAGATGTATATTACAGATTACAAAATGACTTCAAGAAGTGAAAAGAGGAAGAGATGGTCAGGCATAAAGAATGTAGCGGAGCAAGAGTTGCAAAGTTTGGCTATAGCGTGCATAGAATTCAATAATGACATGGAAGAAACAAATATTTTATACTCATATATGTATGCTACAATGGAAAATAAGCAATCTGAATTGTTTGCTCGTTCTATTGGCCTTAAGGAACAATTCAAGTAATATTCAAATATTATCTATTTTTATGATTTATATTGCTTTATATTATAAATTTAATTGACCCGGTTTCAATATTTCACAGCGAAATAGAAAGTACTATGAAGAATGGATCAAGGAAAAAATGTGAAGAGTCATCACAGAGTAGTACTGAAATTCCACATTCTTATACAGGGAATTCACACAGATTCCTAGGTGATACATCCACATCTCTACATGGTCATGAGAACAAATTCAAACAAAACACAGAAGAAATGGTAAGTGCATTTAAAAAGTTTGGTGATGGATGGAAAGAACATCTTAATAATTTGAATGCTCGTGCTGATATGTTGATTGAAGAAAGTGGAAAGCTTCGCATATTATTAGATGATTATGCTCGAAATATATAAATTATGTTGTAGTTGATATGCTGTGATGATGTATTGTACTTTCTCTACTTGGAGGATAGTAATAAACATTTTGATGCAATAATTGTATATATGATTGATTGTTTATGTTGGATTACTGTCATGTTGTGTTTACTGTGGATGATAAAAAAGATATATATACATTGAACAACAATTATAAATGCAGTTTATTCTATATACAAATGTGGCTTCCTTACATGATAGACATATATCACATTCACATATATTGAAAGAATTTTAAACTTGCACAACCTGACCATCAATTGCTGGTTCGGGATCATTAACTTCAAAGTCTTGAAATCTTGCTTGTTTTGGCCCAATACCTAAATCCATATTTAGGAAATTCTGTATATCTGCAACAGGCCTATCAAATGTTCGAAGGTCATGCGTATCCTGTCTTCCAAGTATTGCCAAACGATGTGCAACTGCATTCCTATTAGGAAGAACCAAATTAAGTTCATAACAGATATTCTGATCACTAAGCCTTGAAAGAATAAGTCTAAAAGTCTATATGGAATATGGTGTAATCCCTTCTTCTTTGTAATATTTGCATTCTCGGTATGTTTGTATATTGTCGGTTTCAATGATAACCCGTTCCTAAGAATCCTGGAATGCACGGCGCATGCCTAATAAAATAGCCCATAATGCACTATTCAAATTTGTAAGTCCTGGAATTATGCCATAAGAAAGTCTGAGAAGATGACCTCCTGCATCTCTTACAACAACACCAATACCATTTCTATTGTCGCCTTCAGGAGCATTCTGGATAAACTCAATATGGACATTGATCTTCACCCAACCATTAGGAGGAAATTGTCATACACGCTCAACATGTTCCATTCTCCCTAAATGTATAAAACAAAAGTTAACTGTTTATGGGTTTAATTTGATTATATGAGATATTATTAAATGATTGTTGCTAGTATATAAAGAAAACAATTGAATAGATGTGTCTGCTACAAATAGTTGAAGAGTTTTACCAAACTAAAAAAAAGATAGATGAGTTGAGGAGATGTGTCTATTCAAAAAGTTGTGGGATTTAAAATAACTTAATTTATTGGAACAATTTAGATTGCAATATTAATCATAATTATGTGTCCTAAAGATAATTATTATGTTGAAAAAATTATAGAAATAATAGTATTTTCTTCACACATGATTTAATCAATTGAACGTTTAGTATTCCGTTAGAAACACAATTTTAGAATACAGTATTCATAGGCTATGTAAAATTATATATTGTAGAAGATTATATTATAAAAAATTTAACAACATATGATGAAAGCTAAGGTAAATTCAGATTCATATACAGTTACATTGAAACTTTTCTATTAAAAGCTTAATAGAATAATATCTATTATTAGTACTACTAACAGTTTATCAATTAGTTGTCTTTATTAGAAATCAAACAATATCTGTTATAATAGTTTATGAATTAGTAATTATGATTTAATTTCTTTTTCGGGAATTAAATAACTTTCTTCAATACCAAGTAAATAATTAGTTTAGCACAAACTTTATTTATCAAAATTTCGAACATGCAATTGTTTGTGTGATTGGAAATTGTGATCACAAAATATGTAAATTCAGACAACTATATATAAATATCAAAGTAATGAATCCCAGCAAAATAATGGCAAGGTTCAAAACAAACTTACATTATAACTGATGTCGCGGCTCATAGTTCAGATCTGTGGTTTCAAAAGAAATGCAACATGTTACAACAACATTGTAATGCTGTTAGATTAGCATGTGCACCATCAGTTTTAGTTGTAACCACGCCTTGTACTCTGAAGTAACTTTCTTACCAACAGCATACTGCTTCAATATGTCAATTGAGGCAAGTTAATTAGAAGTAGATAGTAAACCTCATCATGAGCCAACACATTCACTTGCAAGACATAAAAATGAAAAAAAAATAGTCATGCGACTGAAAAATATTATTGGAAAAAATTAAAACCAAATGAAACTCTTACATTCGGTTCATCTAAACATGTGTTAGACAGAGGGTATGGCATAGGTCTAATTCCATGGTAAATGACTATAAATCTTAATTTGTTTCTTCACCTTTTACAACCTAAATTAAGAGAGCTTCTTAAGTGAAAGCACCTTCTTAAGTGAGTTTTGAGGATAAATGTCAATTAAGTACCTTTTTAAGAGAGCTTTGAGGAAGAACCAAATCAACCTTTGTAACCTATAATTTTAAACAATGCAGACATTGATAGCAATGTCATAATTTGACACATTTGTGAAAGATGTATTAACTCCAAACCTCAACTATAAGCTATGAATGCACAACACATCAAGAATCTTGTAATCAAAATAAGGTTATAGAAATATGTCATATAGATTCATGGATTTAAATTCGAGATACATAAGAACAATTGAAGTATACACAAATACATTACTTAAATTTAATAATTCATAGCATAAAGTAGAATCTTGAAAATAATCAGTTGAAGAGTGCATCTGTGACATTTTGAGTTCCAAATATGCGCCATCTTCAAACCCTCTGGCCATAAGTCGCCTTCTTCCTGATAGTTTCCTTGGACAGCTCTAGTGCAAAGTGAATTCCACAAGTCTATCTCAAACGGAGGTCCATCTTCCAGGTAGAACGGTTTAGTACTCCTTGCATTTGGACATAATTTGTTTGCTGGTAGAAGAAGATCATTTCCAGCAATGTTACCGTACATGTCTGAGAGCAGAGTAATAATCTCTTTCACTCTTCCTCTCATGTCAGTATTGGTGACTATCATATATATTTCAGTAGCAGTACTATCTAATTCAGCTGGTCTAAATAATGCCTTAAAGAAAATGTAAGCAAATCTGGATGGGAAATATTTAGAAGATAGTACTGATAAAACCTGAAGATTAAAATCAACGTTATTCCTCTGCAACAGTCTGAGAGATGAATTTAAAAAGCTTGCCTGATGAATATCGTGTATAACACAATAAGAAACGAAGCCGTAGAACTAGTCACGTGTAACTTCCATCAGATGCTGATGAAAGTCATATAGCTTATCCCAGTCAAGAGCTTCAAGGACATACTTGATATGTTTCTTTGGTTGTTTACGCTCCCATACTAACAAAAGCTTCACGAACAAACTGAAGCTTTCTATCTGGAAAATGAGGTGAGAAAAAATAAGACTGATCAACTCTACTGAAACATTGAATATAGTTTGATCAGCCATTTGAGAAAGTTTTGCTGGAAAATGTACTTAACCTGTTACTTTTGAGTTTAAGAGAAAGGGAATGCGTAAGGACTTAATGGACACCGATGCTCTGCAGTTGTTTTGGACAAAAGATTTGGACAAAAGATTGTTAACTTTTCATCTCCCTTCTGTGTTTAATATATTTTATTTGTCCGGAGGAATAAACTATAAATATATTGATTTTATGTACTTATTCCAAAAAACATATTTTGCTTACAAAAGATCGTAAAAATCATATAAGAAAATAAACTAAAAATAATCATATAATAAAATAATCTAAAGATGAAAGAAACTAATTACATAAAAAAGACATTACTAATGTATAAGAAAAATAATTATGTAAAGATAAAATTACATAATTATATTAAAAATTATTTAAATATATGTGTATATATATATTTAAAATAAATATAAATAGTATATTGTTAAATATGTTATTAATTTATCACTTATGTATTAGAATTAATAGTCGACCTTCATATTGTCATAAGTCCACATTCCGTCATTGTAATAATATTTTTTGATATTATAATTAAAAAAACTTAATTTAGAGAAATACGTTTATCAAGTCTTAGTTGAAAAGATTAATTTAAATATCCTAATCAATATTTTTTCTACAAATTACTTATACCCGTAATATTAATATTAATCAATATTTTCGTACCCAAAATAAAATAGAATAAAACTAATTCTTCGCGTCATTACATTTCAATTTCCATATTTAAATTTCACACAACAAAAAATCTGAATTTATTTTTCCGAACTTCAAACTAATTACATGACATAGTAATCTCAATTTATTTGTAAAAAAATCATCTTGAAGATACTAATTATTTGTATCTTCTCTGGGAATTACATTTTTTTTTGCAACAAAGATTTTGATTTAATCTAACTTTACCAAATTTATTTTTTTAATATTTGTGAAAAAAATATAAAATCTAGGATGCTGCAGTTTATCATGACAATATCTCCAAAAGCAGTTCTCCTTACACCTATTGTTGAAACTGTATTGGAAGACTCGTTATAGTTTGTAGAGACTTCATTACATCCATCCTTCTTTTTTATTGTATCTAGACAACCAATAACAAAAAGTGTTACAACCAAGACATAGCTGATTGTTTTTTCCTACCCTAGGTAGTTTAAAAACTTTTATCTTTTAAGTTTACCGATTTTTTTTAGATTTCGTTTATGTTTGAAATTCAAAATATACATTATATTTAATCGTCAATTACTGACATTTAATTTTGATTTTTTCATTCTCAAGGTTTAACCAATTTGGAAAGAGTCTCTTATTTCTTGTCTCGTAACTTATTTTTTTCTCAAGTTTTGAGTAGACAATGTGATTAAAGATAGTGCAGCAAAACCGACCAAGAGTATTATTTAATTGATAATTTTAAAAGACATAAAGTAAATACTATATATAATTCAATATTTTGCAAGAATTTTTTAAAAATAAAAAAATACAAAATCATCCTTATATAGAAATATAATATATAAATGTAATTTATAGAAAAGGCTTTTTAATATAAGGAGAAAAAGAGAAAAAACCAAAAGCAAACAAAAAAGCCCAAATAACACAAATAATGTTGACTTTGAGATTTTATAAAAGCAAAAAAATACAACATACCTATCTTAAAAAAAACCAGATAAAGCAAACTGCCGTTACTTTGGGATTCTCAACTTCCATTAAGCAAGAAGTCTAACTTCCTTTCACAAAGAAGGCAATATCATTCTCGGTTCAATCAACTCGTTGTCTACAATGGAAGTATGAATCAATTTTGATTTTATAGTTATATTGCTTACATACAGTATATATATATACATGGAATGGAGCTATGAATCAGTTATTAGTATACAGTTATATTGCTTGATTCATAGAGTTTTATGTATATATATCTTAACTTAATCTATTAATGCTCTATAGAATTTAGGAACATGTTTTGTTCCGATTCATGTAATATAATATTTTTGTATCTTATGCATGTAGTGTTCTTGTGAAATTTTTGCTCTATATCTCATCCATCTTGGTTTTAAGTAAATTTCATGATTTATATTTATTGGAATAAAATTATCATGTAATTACAGATGAAGAGAGCATCAGATTCTAGAACGAAGAATGTAGGAGATTTAGGTAAGAATTTAACCTTTAGTCAATATACTATTTTTATTTAGGTACATTAACATAATACTAACTGTACAGACAATGAAGATAGTATATGTAGCTTTCTGGCAGCA
This sequence comes from Apium graveolens, assembly GCF_009905375.1. Taxonomy (NCBI): domain Eukaryota; kingdom Viridiplantae; phylum Streptophyta; class Magnoliopsida; order Apiales; family Apiaceae; genus Apium; species Apium graveolens. The sequence continues at coordinate 270,737,451 of NC_133653.1, read as the reverse complement.
AATGTAGAAGTTTCTAATTTCGGCCAAATTGTAAGTGTAGACTTTACAGTGTTCATTTATATAGTTTTAATCTCTTTATAATCTTTAAATGTATTTGATTTAATGGTACTTCATCAGAGAGTGCCATCGAATTTTAAAGGTTTTTGTGGTAGAAGAATTCCAGATCACTTGAAGATATACTGTAAAACACATATATGGCGTGCTCGATATGATTCAGAAGTCGGTAAAATATGTGGTCTTGCTCATTTCATGGAGTACTATGACATTAAGATATATAACTTTGTTCTCTTTGATTATTACGGGGATGGAGTTTTTAATGTGAAGATATATTAGGAAGCCGCGATTAAAATAAACTACCCGACAATACATTCAAATGAGTGGAAGAAGAATAAACCTTAATGAAAACAGAATGAATTCATTATCCTGTATGGAAACATTGAGTTTCAGAAATCTATTGCTCTGTTAGTTTACGATGCAGTTCTGAACAAAAGTGAATCTTACCTTATCTGCATAAATAGCACATACTTGCAAGAAAATGCGATTGATCTGGTATGATAGATTTTGGATTTATTTTCATATCAGCTGAAATTCATACTTTCATATCAGTTGGTATATGGTGTATAATTGTCCAATTATTTATACATACGTCAGACACTAAGCCAGGAACGGAGAATTTCTACAAAAACTTGAAAAATGGGAACTCTGTCAGTCTGAGGTTTACTACTAAGGAATGGAAATGCGAGGTGGAGAGGATTTGAGGACATTGCAAATTTGGGAAAGGATGGGCTGATTTTATATCAGACACAGGACTTGGATTTGGAGATTATATTGTCTTGTATAGAATGCATAATGATATTTATAATGTGAACAACGTGAATGTTTGCATCTATAAACATGAAGTTTATGCTAAAGATCTTGATAGAGGTAATGTCATAAGTTAAATATTTTGATTTCTACATATAAAATATTTATGAATTAAGGAAACTGTACAACAGGAGAAACTTATCAATTTTTTTTTGGGGCAGGAAACTTGTTGGCGGAAACATCATTCTTGAAAATTGTGTCTAAAGATACTCTGGCATGTGGAGGATTTGTGAGTAATTTCCGTTGTGATCAAATTGAAGAGCAGATATATAATTATATGTTTATGCATTCGTACATGTTTGTGCTTTAATGTGTAATTCGTAAAAATAAAATTATTTATTGTTTCGTTCCAAGGTTGTACCAAGTTTGGTGAGGTACAAATACAGTCAAAAGCTCCAAATGAAAGAGAAAATCCGGGTTGGAGGGAATGAATCTTTCGTTTCATACAACTCGTCAAATGGATATTTTTACTGTCTTGGATATGTGCTAGTGATATTTCATTTGCGTGAAAGAGATACACTTGTATTTACTATGGATGATAGCAATATCATTTCAGCTAGGATTTTTCAGGAAGATGGATTTGAGGTTGATTACTTAAAAAGGCGTATTAGAGGAAAAGAGATGATAGGAAGAGATTGGTTTCTACAGATTCATTTAGATTCTGATGAAGGTTTGATACATATCAATGTGGGAAAATCTGTTGAAGGTTAAAGTTATAATTATTGTACTAATGTTTCTATATTACAATTTTATAGATATGGAGGTGGGACATGAATTTGTTGGTGGCCAAAGAGGAGAAAGTCTGTTAATGGAAGAAGACAATGACATCGATCCATTGCAGGAATTTTGTAATTCATTGCTAGTAAGAAAGGATGGAAATATTACACAAAAAATCATAGATTGAAGCAGAAACATAAGATGGTATGTGATCATATCGATTCAGTTTTATAGAATAGAGTTATTTGTTCTTTTAAAATATGTATATAAAAGTATTATGCTCCTGTAATTATTAGGTGAATATTAATCAAACCAAGCTTCCAGGATTTATCGTCATTCTTAAATCAGATAACTATGCAAAAAATGTAGTGGTACGTTTTTCATTTAATGTTGCCAAAAAAAGATTTGCCGACTGGATGCAAATTTCATATCTTAACTTTGGGTGCAATTTTTAGTTTGCTGCGAATATGGTTCAAAATAATTGGTGTTTAAAATTTAATTGATTTATACAGAGACTACCAGAGAAGTTGGCCGCAACATTTGCAAGTGTGATACCAAAAAATGTCTGGCTTCGGTTCCCAAGTGTTCGTTAAATTCATGTCAAGTATTCAGTGGAGGAAAACAGTTTTGTTAACCTTACATGGTTCCTGAAAGAAGTTAGACGGTATTCAGCTACAATTCTGATTTTCACGCATGAGGGCCTCAGACAATTTATGGTCTGTGCACTAAATCCTGATGCAATTGAAGTGGATTATAATTCTGCAGGAGTTGTTTCCTAATCGCATTCAACTTGTAGAGGTAATTGCACATTTTTACAAAGCTTTTACATATTTGTTTTAGGATACATAAATTTAAATTTCATTATTCATTATGACTGAACTTGGATACCAACATTAATTTGCAGATATAATAACTGGGATTGGTTGCAAATTAATGTTATTCGGTATTGGCGATGTAATAGACTCTGGAGTAATAGTAAGCTTTTAATTAAGCAATACTTACTTTCCCACACTATTATGCTTATTATGCTTGTATCTCTTTCTCTATTAATAGTAATTTTGTCATTTATCGATACTTATTATGCTTGTGACAGGCCATACCAGAAAAATTTCACAACTCTTTTGGAAAGTTGATTCCTGCAAAAGTACAACTGATCTTGCAGAATTGAAAATATACAATTGTCAGTACTCTGAATTCACAGGGAAGATTTCTGATATACTGGAGCTAGTAAATGAAAAAATGTTCGAGAGGAAGGATTTCATCTTGCTTGCCTACAGAGGATCTGGGAAGTTTGACACTGTCATTTTTGATAGTTCTAAAAATGAGAAACATCTGGTCAGCTGTTCTTCAAGAAATGGTACTACTTTAAATACTACATACCATTTTATTTGTCTGAGGATTAGGATCCCCATTTTTTAGACAGATAATTTTTTTAAAAAAATTATAGTAGTTAATGAAGCTATGCAGTCACACGGTAATAATGGAAACGCGGGTGACCAAAATAATATTAATATCTTTTGATAATTCTCTGTAGATATTAATGAACAGCTTCCAGGCGGAATTGAGGAAGTAGAAGAAATTGTTCATATGAATATTACAGTTGACACTGATCATGCTACAGAAGTTCCTGAAGAAGGAATTCAGCAAGTAGAAGACAACTTGGATATGGATGTTAAAGACGTAACTGATGATGTTGCAGAAAATAATATAAGTGATCAGGAAAATGATGAACTCCCGGGAATGGAGTTCACCGCAACAATGACTGCTTCAAATGTGAACAACACATGTCACGGAGCGGTATTGTTACATTACTCGATCAATTTACCTAGACTTTTTTTGTAAATACAATATAATTTTTACTCATTTTGTGGTTAATTGATATAACAAAGACATATTTTCTTTCAGTATATCCCAGCAGTTGTACAGCCGAATGGTAGGACATGGATAAGTGGCGAAACTGTAACTTTTAGGATGAGGCTTTTAACCTAGAATGTTAAGGTAGTGTTTTCTACTGGATTACCTCGATTCTCTACTGGATGGAACCAATTTGCGACTGATAATGAGCTACAAATAGACGATAACTTGGTTTTTACTTTTCAACAAGAAGATTTAATATTTGATATAGTTATCGAATAGTTTGTTTAATCTACACTACATTTTATATTGGATCAATGTGATCAATATATTTCTGTCTGGTACATGATGTATTAATATTATGGTTTATTGTGCTTGAAATTTGGTTTTGTAGGTATTTATATTATTTGATGTGATTTGATTTTAAAAGCCTTTCCAAATTTACTATGATGTATAAAACGGAACAAATTGAGCCAATTGTTGTTAAACAAACTGTTAAGCCAAAGGTAAATTCTGTTAAGTTTGTAGCTAAAACTGTAAAGTCTGATTCTGAAAAGATGAAAGAGTCTGTGACAGAAGTTAAGGAGAAGTCAACTTCTGACAAATTAGAACAAGATAAACCAACTGAAGTCAGCATAGGCTTAATGACAAAGAAGCAGCTTAAGCATAAGCTGAAAGAAATAAGGAATGTCAACAAGGTTAAGACAACTAGGAAAAATAGGAATAGAAGGGAAGGTGTGAATAAAAATAATAACTATATGCCTATTCCTAATGCTCCTAGAAAGAATTGTTATAACTGTGGAAATTCTAACCATCTTGCTTCTTTTTGCAGGAAGAATAAGAATATAAACTCTTTACCTCCTAAGTCAGGAGTTAAGAGTCAGTCTGTTAGGTTTAAGCCACAAAATCCTTGTTTTCATTGTGGTAGTTTATGCCATTCAATTTATACTTGTAAGGAATATCATAGTTTATACGATGATTATTATCAAATAAAACCTTCTTTGAAGAAAGTTGCTTTAATTCCTTCTGGTATAAAGTCTGATGCAAAGTCTGATATAAGTTCTGATAAATAACATGTTAGCATAAACTCTGATATTAAATCCGCTACAAATGCTAACAAACTTAAAAAGTCCAAAGGATCCAAGCAAGTCTGGGTCCTTAAAACTAACCATTAGTGTCTTTGTGATTGCAGGGCAACAAGAGAAACATCCTAGTACTGGATAGTGGATGTTCAGGACATATGACTGGAAATAAAGCCCTGCTCTCAGACTTTGTGGAGAAAGCTGGCCCAGAAGTTTCTTATGGAGATGGAAACATGGGAAAAACTCTGGGATATGGCAATATTAATCTTGGGAATGTCATCATTGAAACAATAGCTCTTGTCTCAGGACTTAAACACAATCTACTGAGTGTGAGTCAAATCTGTGACAGAGGTTGTCATGTGGATTTCTTTAAAGAACACTGTAAAGTTGTAAGCAATTCTACAGGAAAAGTGGTTCTGAAAGGTTACAGGCATGGTAACATTTATGAAGCCAGACTTTCAACAAGTTCTGATGATTCTGCAATCTGTCTGATGAGTAGAACATCAATTGAAGAAAGCTGGAATTGGCACAAAAGACTCTCTCATTTAAACTTCAACAACATAAATGAGCTTGTAAAGAAAGATAAAGAATTCAAACATCTGTTGACAGTGACAACACAGTCACATGCGTCGAGTGTATGCAAATGGAATGTGGAAGCAAATTCAACTGGCTTTTAGAGAACAAAGAAGCATTTCCATTTCCATGCTATTATGAAGATATTCAAAGATGTTGGAAAAGAGTAATGAAGTAGCATAGTATTAGACTTGATAGTTTTTGTTTTATTATCCTGTCTTATTACTTTGTAATCTTGGTGTTATATAAACCAAGAAGTAGCAAATAGAACAACTAACTAAGCAACCAAGAGAGAAACATTTGTAAGCAGGATTCTTAGCATTTCTCTGAAAACTTAGTTGTTAAAATTTGTAAGCAGCTGTGAGCTAATTGCTACACAGAGTTCTCTTGATATAATATATATCTCCGGTGGATACATTCAAATCCACCAGAAAGTTTTTAAAGACTTGTGTTTTTAATTACATGTGTATTGATTCAGTCTAAGTTATTATTCCGCAGTTTGCAAATCAATTCACACAGTCATATATTATTAAGATAGAACATTTTATATCTTTGTGAAAAAGTTTCAAGAATTCCATTTAACCCCCCTTCTGTAATTCTTGTTGCATTGTTAGGGACTAACAATTGGTATCATAGCAAGCTCTTGATAAACAAAGAGTTTAAAGATCACAACAAAATAGCAAGATGAACTAGAAGGATGTTGGAGTTAAGATTCCTTTTACGGACAAAAATAATATATTATGATTCTAGGATTTTGTTAAATTGCATTGATCAAACTATAATAAGTTAATAACAAAATAGAACTTTATGCTTGTGCAAAGGAGATTGGAATATTAAAGCTATGGAATCATGAAGGAATAATAGTGAGTGAACCTGTAGAGAAGATTATGTAGTATATTTTGTAGTTATATTCAATGGTATCAACATGTGGGACATTTTAATATTACATAAAGTGATTGGCAAATTCAAACATATTGAATCCGCAGTAGCACTGGCTAAATTAATCATCACTGCTTGATATAATCCGGGTTCGATCCCCGGCTGCGGAGCTACCTTTTTATTTTATTTTTTTGCCCTTGAGTGTTCCTGAAACTACATTCTTGCAACATCTCAGGACATGAAAAAATAGAGCTTAATAGAGCTTATCTTCAACTGCCTCTTACATATGGATCATATGAAGTTCAACAAGTTAATCAGACTGTTTTGTTCTGCTGCTCAGGTCTTGTTCATTTACGTTTCGATGAATTTGAACTGGGATATGTCCACCGTCGGCGTCTAGGCTTACTATTTTCGAATGAGGCCAAAGTTGCAGAAGGCCTTCTAAATCAACTGCTTGCTTGCCACCGTACCTTGGATGCAAACAACTGCACATAGGACCAGATATTCGTTTACTATACCTATCTTCAAATATAAAAATGATGAGCACTTATCGATCAATTTTGAGATTTGTGTATCACTAAATCCATATGTCATGAAAAGATTCCCAACAGGCTTTTCATTATTTCTGGTAACATTAATTTTAGATTGAACATTGTGTGATAAATATGTACGATTAAAATTCAAGAAACACTAATGGGTTGATTTTAAAGAACAGTATTAGCATTGGTGTTTGTAGTTTGTACATATGTGAAAATTTACAAGATTGATATTAAAAAAAATTTAAGCACAAACGCAAAGAATCTGCAGTAGCACTGGCTAATAAAAAGTTGAACAAGTACTAGATGATGCTAATCTTCTAGGAACAAAGCACAAAGACGATGCTGGAAATTACGAAGAAGCTGCTACAAACAAGTACTAGATGATGCTTGTGGAGAGTCTAGGCTTTTAAACTGACTGAACAACGTATTAAGCTGGAACCGTTGTTAGTGAATGAGTTACTCGTTGTTTGTTGGCCCTTGCAGCTGAAATTGCTTCACCGCAGAAATAAAAACATAAATTGGATTGCAGGATTTAATAAAGTTGTATCCTTCAGCTTCAGAGTTATGAATCAAGTGTTTTCGTGTAATGTAATTGACAGTAATATTTTTCTGCCACATTAGTTACGATAAATTCCATTTATAGTGATTTTGTTGTACTGACAAAATTATTATTTGCAGGATTGGTGTACTAGTTGAGATCTTCGCTTATGTGACGAAGGTAAAAATTTAGCGAACGGTACACAACAATACAACTGAACATTTTCTAGTTGATCTAACAGCCTCCTACACTCACTAATAATAACACCAAATGAAGAAGTCATTAAAACTTTACTCAAGATTGCTTGTACAACCACATAACAATCCGACTCTAATTCAACCTGAGACCAGTTTACCTCCTTCATCCAGCACAACGCCTCTCGCCCTGCAATGGCCTCTGCTATCTCAGGAGCAACAAACCCTTCTGCAGAACCAATTCGAGCTTCCACCAGAACGCCCTCGTGATTTTGAGCTACAACGCCACGGCCCTCTGAATCAAATATGTATCAACAGAGACAGATTCTCCGAGGGACAGGGGGTTATCGGACGAGGGCAACTTTACTAAATAAGCTTGCTCTTAACCATAAAGATTCATATTCTTGTTAAGTGTTAACATATATTTTAACTATATTCTTGTTCTTTTAACATTATTCTTCAGTCATTACATCTCATGAAACCTGGAAAAAGCAAACCACAGATATTTAAAAAACTGAAATCATATCTCGTTTTTTGGAACAATTGTCACTAACACACAATGATGGAATTATTAAGCAAAAAAACAAAATCCACAAAATTCATAAACCTCACTTGCCTTGGGAAGTCACGTTCACAAACAAGGAATCAATCTTAATATTTTGCCCGATCAATTCAATCAAATATTAAGCAAGGATAGAGTCTCCACAAAAGGATGAATAAAAAACGGTGGGGGGAACTCCCATGGGTAATCGTAATTCGGATTGGGTGTCCAACTAATACATGAATCAACAAAATCGTTGGGCTCATCATTATCAAGATTATACGAAACCAGGTCCCTTGATCTTGCAAGAATTGGTTCTCCATTGTTCCTTACACCCAAAACTTCTGCACGTATAGGAGTGATACCTTTACGTGTATCAATGCTCATCTTTTTCTCCCAAGAAAATTCATTCAACGAATCATATTTTAGTACCCACATGATGAAATAATCATATATACGAGAATTACATGTTTTACTCCAAAGAAAGTAAGCAAGAGATGATTGCCCAAGCGAATGAAGAACTGGAATGCAAGGCTGACTGTCTATATTATATTCGGGCAATGAGATTACACTAAGCATGTCACTCTTGGTATCGTAGCACAATATTTTTCTTCTGTAGTCGGAACCCTTTGCTATCCAAAATGCAGCACCATTAACAAAAACAGCATCTTTGTAACCAATGGCACAAACGAAAACCTTATCTTGACTTAATGCCTTCCAAGAATTAGATTTTAGACTATAAACACTAATGAAGACTGAATGAGGGTCACGCTTACCACGGGCCAAATGCAGAGGTTTGACAACATGCACCACAACATAATCATTGATTTCCGGTAAAAACCCAAAAGCCAATGCATTCCACCTACTCTCGCTAAAAGGAAGAGGTGAATCCGGGAGAGTTTTGTATTTTTCAACTAGAGGATTCCACAGATATATGTTGTTATCAACATAACCATTTGAACGAATTAAAATTGCCGTGCAGATCAGACCATTTGATACTGCCCGCCATGCACCGCTAACCTTAGGCAAGCCAGGAAGATGTTTAATCTTGCAGTATTCTTGACATTGCACATCATCAAAATGTATTGTTAATAGTCCTTTTCGAAGATTTTCAAAATAGAGATATTTAGAATTAGGATTACGGACAATAGTTTTCTGCTGATTTAATTGAAGGGTTATAAACATCGGAGTTTGAACGAGAAAGTACCATGATTTTTTGACGCACCTGCAACGTAAGATATATTTTACGGGCAGTCTTACAAGAATTCCTGCTAACAAATCTTCCGACAAGTCATCAATCTGCAGTCCTTTATTCTCAGGGATATTGCAAACAAGGTCATTAAACAAGGTCATCTTCATCTTCTTCTTCCCCTGTTGCTTTCGAGAGCCTTCAATCGAGTTCAACGTACCACTTTGTTGTTTCTTCGAACGCTTGTGAAGCCTTCGGTTGAGGAGCTGAGCTTTAAAAAATCCCAAAAACCTCATCTTCTTCCTGTTCTTTTTTACTAACAGAGAGTTACGAGAAGAGAACTTTGACATTGATTTGATTTCGGGAAATTTGGCCTCGCTGCATCGTAACGTAACCTGTTCTTGTTTTTTCCGCATCTTTCTAGTTTTTATTTTTAAGATCATCCAATTTTTAACGATCCCTATTGGTCGATCGGGTCAATCCTATTTATTGGCAGTCCGCCAATTTTTATTGGTTATTACGTCAATTCTAATTCTAACTATAATATAAAACCTCAAGGTTTTTGCCCGCCATACGCAAGCTTGTTATCCGACAATTTTTTAAATGTAGGATGTTATATAAAAGTAAGTAATTGATATATCGTATTCTGAGATGGTGAACTCTTAATTATATTAACGAACAAAAAAAAAATTAATAAAGATGGACCAAATAACATAATCGTCAATTTTAAAGAAAACTATATGAACCTATTGGTTGATTAAAATCTCAAATCAATGCGAAGATTAATCGCCATTTTAAAAGAAAACTACAGGAATCTATTGCTTCATTAAAATCTTTGTCGAAAGTTACTTTTTATAATTTACCCTTATTTAATGCCCTAGCTTTATATACGAGCAGAGTAGAGTTGCACTAAATATAATTTAAAGAAAAAAATAAATTTGAATTTTTTCATAAATTAGCACTTTATTAAACTATTAGTTTTGAAAAATGTGAAAAAATATCGGGGGCAGAGGATCGATGCACAGTCAAGCAGTTTCCTTTAAAACGATATTAAATTTATTGAATAAATATAATGTAACTAGAGATGCACGAAATATCCGATACCCCTGGGATTTGATTGGGCCTTGAAATCCGTGCTTTTTGATCAAAGCACGGTGACTTTGACGGTGTCGGGCTTACGAAAAATATCTAGGCCTTTTTAGGCTGTCAAGACGGGCTTCGTCGAGTTTTTATTCGATCCTGAACCGGGCCGAGTTTTTTCGGACCCGAACTGAAGGGACTCGACTTATTTGAAACTTGAATATTTATACTGATTCATTCCTTTATTGATTTAATGACAAATAATTGAATATTCCTTTACTTTGTATGCAGTTTACTTATGTATGATAAATTGAAATATAAAAATTTATACTTTAAATGTTAAACATATAAATATAAATATGTGAATATAATAGTTTTTTCACAGTTTAATTTAAATTTTAATTGAGTTTTTAACCAGACCGGGCCAAAACCCGGACTTTTAAAAAGAAGATGTTTTTAGCGGGCCGGGTCTGGCCGAATTTTGGCTAAAAATATAATGTGAGGGTAAGGCTCTAAACCGGGCCCAGCTTTTTGTTCATTTCTAAATGTAACCATAGAAACCCTATTTGCTTTACCGCCTCCTTTGCGCTGTACTCCAGAGTTTGAAAATGGAAAGAAGAGAAAGTATAATTAAAAATTTTCCCTCCAAGACATGCTCCCGAGTTTTTTGGCGAGAAGAGAAATGATCCAGAGAAAAAAGTTCCTATAATTTTCCCTCAAAACTTTCTTCCCAAAAATGGGAAGATTTGGAAAGATACTCTCACATTATCTTCTTCTTTTTGGTCACTTTCTCTCCTTTTTTACACAAACTCGGAAGCACACGACTAATTTATTTTCTTCTGCTATTTTTCTTCCCTTCTCTTCTCCTCCCATCTCTTCTTTTCTCTCCCAAAAAATCTCGGAAGCACAGCGTTGGTCTTGCTCTCTCTCCCTCTTTCGGTATAATCTCTCTGTGTTTCGTTACAAAACAAAGATGGACAAGAAGATGCCCTCGTTTGACTTCCCCGAAGAAATCTTGGATGCAATCCTCAAAAGGCTTCCCATTGAGTCTGTCTTACATTGCAGAGCTGTCTAAAAATCATGGTATAATCTCATTAAAACTCCTTTTTTCATCACTCTCCACACAAATTATCACAAAATGATACATACTAACAATCCTAAATATCTTTTTTTCAAGAATATGGATTCCCATGAATTAATAATACGTTCTGATGATGCACAATGTGAAGAATATTGCACACTTGATGACCCACTTGGCTTGCCTAATCATTTTGTATGTGCCATATCACTTGGCTTATCACACGGGTTAATTTGTGTGTCTGGGCTGTTGAGCGATCGTTTTCGAGGTTTTCCCATTATTTATCTTTGGAATTCTCTTGTTCAAAATTTTAAATTTGTTCCGAATTCACCTTTTTTGAGTTTTACCAAAGAAGAAACTGTGTGGAGGGCTTTAGCTTTTGGGTTTTTACCGGAAGTTAATGATTATGTTATACATCTTGTTAAGCCTTATATGGACTGTGAGCCCGACGATGACCCTCACTCAGTATTGATTGGTGTTTATAGTCTAAATAGTAATTCTTGGGATAGACGAGGACTCAAGATGTTAATTTTTATTGAGGTTCTTGGTGGTACTGGCGCGGTTTTTGTTGATCATGCTGCGTTTTGGATAGGGGATTATGGGGAGGAGCATGAGTACCAGTTAGTGGTTATGTGCTTTGATACCAAGACGGATGTACTGTTTGAAATCTCGCCGCCTGATATAGGCCTTCAGCTTCCAAATCCTGTCATCCATTTGGTGATTTAATTGCTTACTTTGTCGAGGACAATGAAGAATCTGTTGCGGACGTGTGGGTATTGAAAATAAATAATACGGTTGTTAGAGAATGTTGACTATAATATCAATTAGAACTGAAGTTGACTGATCCACCAACTCAGTAATTAGAATAAACTAGGGATTTTTGCCCGCGCTACACGTTCTAAATATATTTAATTTTTAAAAAAATATTAAATAATATAAAGAGAAATATTTACGTAACTTTTCGATTAACGAAAAAAATGTAAGCGAATATACTTTTTCACGTATGTTAGAAAAATATATGTTGTGTTGTCATAATTTGTTTAGAATGCGTTTTTAGAAAAATAATCTCAACATGTGTTTTTTAATTTGTGTTGATTAATTTATAAAATATGTTATTTATTTATTTATAAGCATAAAAGTATTAAAATTAAAATATATTTTGTTCTGATATTATTTTAATGATAAAACGTAAAATTAAATTTAATAATCTTTACAAAATTTCAATAGTATGTATATTATAATATTTAATTTAAAAGAATTTAAATTTATATTTTAAGATTAGGTAATTCATACCCAACATATTTTTAACAAAGTGTTGGATTTAGGCATAATACTGTTAACGACAAACAAAACATAGAACAGAGCTCTGCCGAGGGAGGATCGATGACTACTACTTCAAATCATGGAAACCAACTCTCTAAATCAGAAGATTATGAATATTTTTTGGAGGTTAGTAACCCTATTCATCCATGTTTTAGTTGTTGTCAATTGGTTGTAAAGTTCATGGCTAATAGTTTGTTTAAGACTTTAATTTTCATTCAAATATAAATTGTCAGTATATGTAATGCTCCATTTGTATGTATAAGAGTATTCCATGTATTGATGTTGATTGCATGTTTTAGTTCGGAGTCATATAGACAATGATTTAATTTCAAATTGATATAATTAGTTCACCGCTGGATGCCTATACTTCTGTATAGCAAATTGATAAGATTTCCAAGAGTAGATTATTCACAAATTTTTGAAGATTTCTTCATGAACTGTTTTGGATTAAGTTTTAAATTTGAATGTTCAGGAACTTAAGAGAAAGCACGACTCATGGAATGTTGACTGGGATATGGGTAAATATGTCAGACAATGTTTTTCATTGCTTGTTGGATGCTTATTTAAAAAATTTAGGTATACATGATTAATAAATGTTAAATGTAGGTAGAGGATGAAAACCGTTAGGCAGCTTTGTTTCTGCAAATGTGGAGAAAGATGAGGATAGAGCATTTGCAAGTTTTTAACTAATTAAATGTATACGTTATTAAGAAGTTGAATTTATATTGTACCTCACTGCATTATCTATCCAAAATTGCAGAGGGTTCCGTCTAGTTTTATTGATAAATTTCGGAGTAAACTTCATTCCCAATTACACCTAAAGTGCAAGACAATTGTTTAGAATGCGGATTATGATAATTATCGAAAAAAATCTGCGGCCTTCAAGAATTTATGAGATTTTATTATTTAAAGATGTATTTTGTTGTTGTTTTTGATTATTATGGTTATGATAACTTTACTGTCCAGTGTTTCAACCATATAGTTGTTTCGATTACACATCCATCAGTTGAGCCAAACTTTTTCTTCAATAAAGAGAACTATAACAATTGGATAATGGATGAGTTTAGATATTGTCGTAATCATGATGTTACTGAGAGGTACCTTGCTTGTATTCACTACAATGCTATAAGACTTGATTGTGAACAATCCTTGATGGTGATCAGACAATACTCAAGTATGGAGGACTTGGATAATATGGTAATAACTCTCTCTATCTATACATTTATTATTTCCCTCATATGTATAAACATTTGGTTACTTACCTTAAATGTAATATTCAATGTGCTCAATTGAACATGAACTGCCTACTCATTTGGAAAATTTGTATAAGCGATGGAAAGGATTGTCCAGGATCTTTTTGAAGCATGGCTGCAGAAAATGGGATGTACTCATCCATTGGGTTGAAGAAAAGTGTTGATTTGGGAAAGGATGGTCTGGAGTTCTGAAGGAGTTGGATATCTGCGCAGGTGATGTTGTAGCTATGAATATGGCTCATGAACTTCCAGAGATTGTTTTACTTTATATTTTTAAAAATAAAGAAGTGGAAGTTGAGAAAAAAGAAGGTATCTCACAATTCTTTTGATTTTGCTATGAGGGTGCAACACTTTATTTGAAACATCAGTTTTTTATTATCTTGGAGATTCAAATATATTTAGTAATAAATTTAAATTTGATAATTAACGCACAGGGGATAGAAATGGAAGAAGATCGTTTTATAAGATTTTTTTTAGGCTCCTTTGAAGCTTGGATATATTGTGAGTAACCTATTTTTTTTACCCATATCCTTGTATATTTTTAGTAAATGATCAATAATTTATTTATGTTTTAACATTGTAACAGACAATCCCAAGCTTTTTAGGTCAGGAGACTAAAAAGCAGCTCCTTGGTGTTGAACATATTGTAATCAATGTGATTCTGTGGGATGTGAGATACGATACTAAATTAAGTATACTTTATGGGCTAAAACAACTGATTAAGTATTTTGGTCTTGTGGATAATGATATGATATTATTTAGTTTACGTGGGAATGGTGAGTTTTGTGGAAGGATTTTTATGTGTGAAAGAAAGGAAATTACACATTCCACAGCAGAAAGTAATCGGAGGAGAAGGCCTAGTGGCAAATTTTTTCTTTTTGAAGATAATGTTATAGATTCATCTCCTGGAATTGGTATGCCATATGTTTTGTTTCCTTATTTACTTTGCAGGCTCCTTTTACATAGGCAGTGGTCTTGAATTTAACATTGTCTTATATCCGTACTTAGAAAAAAATGTTGAAATTGTGGATGTGTCAACTGAGATGGAGGTGGAAGGATATGATAACCCTGCACAGGACAATGCTGGAATACAGAATATGGAGTTGATAGAAAACAACAATCCATATGATGCGCAAGTTGGAATGAATCTCCAGTTTTTTAAATTATTGGCTAGAAGTCTCTTGAACTCTAAATATCATAGAGCGGTAAATAATAATATATAAGAGTATAATATAACTATTTCGAATACCTTGTTGTATTATGTTCAGGAACAGACTGATCAAATTATGTTAACATGTTCAACTATTGTGCAGCACATTCCTAGAACTATAAGATTCCGAGATCAAATGTGGAAAAGCAGAGACATGTGAAGTTCAGAACGGGCCAAGGAGTTTGGGATATAAAAATAGTTCTAAATGGTACAACTGCCAGATTTTCATGTGGATGGAGCAAATTTGTCAAAGATCTTGACTTAAAGGAAGATGACAATCTGCGCTTCACATTACAACAAGACAGTGTTGTTCCAACTTTTAACATTGAAGTCAATCCTCCCAATTAGTAATTATCCTCCATATATTTCTTAGAATCTGAACATGCTACTTAACACTATCAAGGTAGTTTGGAGACTAAGTTTTGATATTGTGATGCTGTTGGAATACTCTTTCTATAAACTTGAACGTGTTCCATGTGCTTATGCTTTAAATTACATTGAATTATATTGTAATTTTGTATTTTCATATGCAACTTAAGTTTTCATGCCGATGATGATACCTTGAACCGAATCCTTAATATTAAAACGGGAGTGCCGTTTTATTGTCAATAGCAGACTAATATATAGTTTTTATATATTTTCAAGTTGATGACTCATATGCACATGGTAAACTCTACCTTTTTCGTTTTGAAACTTATCTATAAATTTAGTTTTCTCTCATAAATCTCTGTATGTTTGTAATGATTTGCATAGTAATGTACAAACTTTTTTTTTTGAAAATCATTTCCGGTTGAAATTCGATCTCAAGAGATTGCTACATCTTTTTTTAAATTTTCTTTAGTTGGCACATATATTTTTTAGGTAGATCATAGTAGTTATAAAGTTAGAAAATTTAATTTAACGTTAAGTATATCACGGACATTGTCAAACTACAACATATGGATATTCTTTTTGCAAATACATCACATTTTTCTGTGAGAATATATGACTACTACATATAAAGTGAAAATTCATCCCTCTTTATTTTCTATCTAATTTGAAAAATGTATTGATAGACATGTTCAAGAAGTACAAAAATGTGAGTAATCCAAAATAATGTAATGTTCCCGATTCATATCCTCTTGCAGTAGAAGTGACGATCTCCAAACATGTGGAAAAGAATGAGTATGTGATTATGCACAGTAAGCACCAACACATGTAAAATAATTTTTTGTAAACCTTTTTAAAAGTATCTTCTCATAATGAGGACCTAATCAGTGTATTCCTTAAGGACACATCACAAAATCAGAGTAGCATGACAGTTGAAAACAGGAAAAAAAAATTCAAATGGTTAACTACCATTCGGTTATTATAGATCATGGTAACTGTTAAATTTATCAGAAAAGAACTGCCAAAAACTACCAGCCATTCTCACATGTATATATACCTAACATTTAGATGTATATTACAGATTACAAAATGACTTCAAGAAGTGAAAAGAGGAAGAGATGGTCATGCATAAAGAATGTAGCGGAGCAAGAGTTGCAAAGTTTGGCTATAGCGTGCATAGAATTCAATAATGACATGGAAGAAACAAAGATTTTATACTCATATATGTATGCTACAATGGAAAATAAGCAATCTGAATTGTTTGCTCGTTCTATTGGCCTTAAGGAACAATTCAAGTAATATTCAAATATTATCTATTTTTATGATTTATATTGCTTTATATTATAAATTTAATTGACCCGGTTTCAATATTTCACAGCGAAATAGAAAGTACTATGAAGAATGGATCAAGGAAAAAACGTGGAGAGTCATCACAGAGTAGTACTGAAATTCCACATTCTTATACAGGGAATTCACGCAGATTCCTAGGTGATACATCCACATCGCTACATGGTCATGAGAACAAATTCAAACAAAACACAGAAGAAATGGTAAGTGCATTTGAAAAGTTTGGTGATGGATGGAAAGAACATCTTAATAATTTGAATGCTCGTGTTGATATGTTGATTGAAGAAAGTGGAAAGCTTCGCATATTATTAGATGATTATGCTCGAAATATATAAATTATGTTGTAGTTGATATGCTGTGATGATGTATTGTACTTTCTCTACTTGGAGGATAGTAATAAACATTTTGATGCAATAATTGTATATATGATTGATTGTTTATGTTGGATTACTGTCATGTTGTGTTTACTGTGGATGATAAAAAAGATATATATACATTGAACAACAATTATAAATGCAGTTTATTCTATATACAAATATGGCTTCCTTACATGATAGACATATATCACATTCACATATATTGAAAGAATTTTAAACTTGCACAACCTGACCATCAATTGCTGGTTCGGGATCATTAACTTCAAAGTCTTAAAATCTTGCTTGTTTTGGCCCAATACCTAAATCCATGTTTAGGAAATTCTGTATATCTGCAACAGGCCTATCAAATGTTCGAAGGTCATGCGTATCCTGTCTTCCAAGTATTGCCAAACGATGTGCAACTGCATTCCTATTAGGAAAAACCAAATTAAGTTCATAACAGATATTCTGATCACTAAGCCTTGAAAGAATAAGTCTAAAAGTCTATCTGGAATATGGTGTAATCCCTTCTTCTTTGTAATATTTGCATTCTCGGTATGTTTGTATATTGTCGGTTTCAATGATAACCCGTTCCTAAGAATCCTGGAATGCACGGCGCATGCCTAATAAAATAGCCCATAATGCACTATTCAAATTTGTAAGTCCTGGAATTATGCCATAAGAAAGTCTGAGAAGATGACCTCCTGCATCTCTTACAACAACACCAATACCATTTCTATTGTCGCCTTCAGGAGCATTCTGGATAAACTCACTATGGACATTGATCTTCACCCAACCATTAGGAGGAAATTGTCATACACGCTCAACATGTTCCATTCTCCCTAAATGTATAAAACAAAAGTTAACTGTTTATGGGTTTAATTTGATTATATGAGATATTATTAAATGATTGTTGCTAGTATATAAAGAAAACAATTGAATAGATGTGTCTGCTACAAATAGTTGAAGAGTTTTACAAAACTAAAAAAAAGATAGATGAGTTGAGGAGATGTGTCTATTCAAAAAGTTGTGGGATTTAAAATAACTTAATTTATTGGAACAGTTTAGATTGCAATATTAATCATAATTATGTATCCTAAAGATAATTATTATGTTGAAAAAATTATAGAAATAATAGTATTTTCTTCACACATGATTTAATCAATTGAACGTTTAGTATTCCGTTAGAAACACAATTTTAGAATACAGTATTCATAGGCTATGTAAAATTATATATTGTAGAAGATTATATTATAAAAAATTTAACAACATATGATGAAAGCTAAGGTAAATTCAGATTCATATACAGTTACATTGAAACTTTTCTATTAAAAGCTTAATAGAATAATATCTATTATTAGTACTACTAACAGTTTATCAATTAGTTGTCTTTATTAGAAATCAAACAATATCTGTTATAATAGTTTATGAATTAGTAATTATGATTTAATTTCTTTTTCGGGAATTAAATAACTTTCTTCAATACCAAGTAAATAATTAGTTTAGCACAAACTTTATTTATCAAAATTTCGAACATGCAATTGTTTGTGTGATTGGAAATTGTGATCACAAAATATGTAAATTCAGACAACTATATATAAATATCAAAGTAATGAATCCCAACAAAATAATGGCAAGGTTCAAAACAAACTTACATTATAACTGATGTCGCGGCTCATAGTTCAGATCTGTGGTTTCAAAAGAAATGCAACATGTTACAACAACATTGTAATGCTGTTAGATTAGCATGTGCACCATCAGTTTTAGTTGTAACCACGCCTTGTACTCTGAAGTAACTTTCTTACCAACAGCATACTGCTTCAATATGTCAATTGAGGCAAGTTAATTAGAAGTAGATAGTAAACCTCATCATGAGCCAACACATTCACTTGCAAGACATAAAAATGAAAAAAAAATAGTCATGCGACTGAAAAATATTATTGGAAAAAATTAAAACCAAATGAAACTCTTACATTCGGTTCATCTAAACATGTGTTAGACAGAGGGTATGGCATAGGTCTAATTCCATGGTAAATGACTATAAATCTTAATTTGTTTCTTCACCTTTTACAACCTAAATTAAGAGAGCTTCTTAAGTGAAAGCACCTTCTTAAGTGAGTTTTGAGGATAAATGTCAATTAAGTACCTTTTTAAGAGAGCTTTGAGGAAGAACCAAATCAACCTTTGTAACCTATAATTTTAAACAATGCAGACATTGATAGCAATGTCATAATTTGACACATTTGTGAAAGATGTATTAACTCCAAACCTCAACTATAAGCTATGAATGCACAACACATCAAGAATCTTGTAATCAAAATAAGGTTATAGAAATATGTCATATAGATTCATGGATTTAAATTCGAGATACATAAGAACAATTGAAGTATACACAAATACATTACTTAAATTTAATAATTCATAGCATAAAGTAGAATCTTGAAAATAATCAGTTGAAGAGTGCATCTGTGACATTTTGAGTTCCAAATATGCGCCATCTTCAAACCCTCTGGCCATAAGTCGCCTTCTTCCTGATAGTTTCCTTGGACAGCTCTAGTGCAAAGTGAATTCCACAAGTCTATCTCAAACGGAGGTCCATCTTCCAGGTAGAACGGTTTAGTACTCCTTGCATTTGGACATAATTTGTTTGCTGGTAGAAGAAGATCATTTCCAGCAATGTTACCGTACATGTCTGAGAGCAGAGTAATAATCTCTTTCACTCTTCCTCTCATGTCAGTATTGGTGACTATCATATATATTTCAGTAGCAGTACTATCTAATTCAGCTGGTCTAAATAATGCCTTAAAGAAAATGTAAGCAAATCTGGATGGGAAATATTTAGAAGATAGTACTGATAAAACCTGAAGATTAAAATTAACGTTATTCCTCTACAACAGTCTGAGAGATGAGTTTAAAAAGCTTGCCTGATGAATATCGTGTCTAACACAATAAGAAACGAAGCCGTAGAACTAGTCATGTGTAACTTCCATCAGATGCTGATGAAAGTCATATAGCTTATCCCAGTCAAGAGCTTCAAGGACATACTTGATATGTTTCTTTGGTTGTTTACGCTCCCATACTAACAAAAGCTTCACGAACAAACTGAAGCTTTCTATCTGGAAAATGAGGTGAGAAAAAATAAGACTGATCAACTCTACTGAAACATTGAATATAGTTTGATCAGCCATTTGAGAAAGTTTTGCTGGAAAATGTACTTAACCTGTTACTTTTGAGTTTAAGAGAAAGGGAATGCGTAAGGACTTAATGGACACCGATGCTCTGCAGTTGTTTTGGACAAAAGATTGTTAACTTTTCATCTTCCTTCTGTGTTTAATATATTTTATTTGTCCGGAGGAATAAACTATAAATATATTGATTTTATGTACTTATTCCCTTAAACATATTTTGCTTACAAAAGATCGTAAAAATCATATAAGAAAATAAACTAAAAATAATCATATAATAAAATAATCTAAAGATGAAAGAAACTAATTACATAAAAAAGACATTACTAATGTATAAGAAAAATAATTATGTAAAGAAAAAATTACATAATTATATTAAAAATTATTTAAATATATGTGTATATATATATTTAAAATAAATATAAATAGTATATTGTTAAATATGTTATTAATTTATCACTTATGTATTAGAATTAATAGTCGACCTTCATATTGTCATAAGTCCACATTCCGTCATTGTAATAATATTTTTTGATATTATAATTAAAAAAACTTAATTTAGAGAAATACGTTTATCAAGTCTTAGTTGAAAAGATTAATTTAAATATCCTAATCAATATTTTTTCTACAAATTACTTATACCCGTAATATTAATATTAATCAATATTTTCGTACCCAAAATAAAATAGAATAAAACTAATTCTTCGCGTCATTACATTTCAATTTCCATATTTAAATTTCACACAACAAAAAATCTGAATTTATTTTTCCGAACTTCAAACTAATTACATGACATAGTAATCTCAATTTATTTGTAAAAAAAATCATCTTGAAGATACTAATTATTTGTATCTTCTCTGGGAATTACATTTTTTTTTGCAACAAAGATTTTGATTTAATCTAACTTTACCAAATTTATTTTTTTAATATTTGTGAAAAAAATATAAAATCTAGGATGCTGCAGTTTATCATGACAATATCTCCAAAAGCAGTTCTCCTTACACCTATTGTTGAAACTATATTGGAAGACTCGTTATAGTTTGTAGAGACTTCATTACATCCATCCTTCTTTTTTATTGTATCTAGACAACCAATAACAAAAAGTGTTACAACCAAGACATAGCTGATTGTTTTTTCCTACCCTAGGTAGTTTAAAAACTTTTATCTTTTAAGTTTACCGATTTTTTTTAGATTTCGTTTATGTTTGAAATTCAAAATATACATTATATTTAATCGTCAATTACTGACATTTAATTTTGATTTTTTCATTCTCAAGGTTTAACCAATTTGGAAAGAGTCTCTTATTTCTTGTCTCGTAACTTATTTTTTTCTCAAGTTTTGAGTAGACAATGTGATTAAAGATAGTGCAGCAAAACCGACCAAGAGTATTATTTAATTGATAATTTTAAAAGACATAAAGTAAATACTATATATAATTCAATATTTTGCAAGAATTTTTTAAAAATAAAAAAATACAAAATCATCCTTATATAGAAATATAATATATAAATGTAATTTATAGAAAAGGCTTTTTAATATAAGGAGAAAAAGAGAAAAAACCAAAAGCAAACAAAAAAGCCCAAATAACACAAATAATGTTGACTTTGAGATTTTATAAAAGCAAAAAAATACAACATACCTATCTTAAAAAAAAACCAGATAAAGCAAACTGCCGTTACTTTGGGATTCTCAACTTCCATTAAGCAAGAAGTCTAACTTCCTTTCACAAAGAAGGCAATAGCATTCTCGGTTCAATCAACTCGTTGTCTACAATGGAAGTATGAATCAATTTTGATTTTATAGTTATATTGCTTACATACAGTATATATATATATACATGGAATGGAGCTATGAATCAGTTATTAGTATACAGTTATATTGCTTGATTCATAGAGTTTTATGTATATATATCTTAACTTAATCTATTAATGCTCTATAGAATTTAGGAACATGTTTTGTTCCGATTCATGTAATATAATATTTTTGTATCTTATGCATGTAGTGTTCTTGTGAAATTTTTGCTCTGTATCTCATCCATCTTGGTTTTAAGTAAATTTCATGATTTATATTTATTGGAATAAAATTATCATGTAATTACAGATGAAGAGAGCATCAGATTCTAGAACGAAGAATGTAGGAGATTTAGGTAAGAATTTAACCTTTAGTCAATATACTATTTTTATTTAGGTACATTAACATAATACTAACTGTACAGACAATGAAGATAGTATATGTAGCTTTCTGGCAGCAAATGTAG
Source organism: Apium graveolens (assembly GCF_009905375.1). Classification (NCBI taxonomy): domain Eukaryota; kingdom Viridiplantae; phylum Streptophyta; class Magnoliopsida; order Apiales; family Apiaceae; genus Apium; species Apium graveolens. Next base: position 270,715,023 of record NC_133653.1, on the reverse strand, counting down.
AAGTTTCTAATTTCGGCCAAATTGTAAGTGTAGATTTTACAGTGTTCATTTATATAGTTTTAATCTCTTTATAATCTTTAAATGTATTTGATTTAATGGTACTTCATCAGAGAGTGCCATCGAATTTTAAAGGTTTTTGTGGTAGAAGAATTCCAGATCACTTGAAGATATACTGTAAAACACATATATGGCGTGCTCGATATGATTCAGAAGTCGGTAAAATATGTGGTCTTGCTCATTTCATGGAGTACTATGACATTAAGATATATAACTTTGTTCTCTTTGATTATTACGGGGATGGAGTTTTTAATGTGAAGATATATTAGGAAGCCGCGATTAAAATAAACTACCCGACAATACATTCAAATGAGTGGAAGAAGAATAAACCTTAATGGAAACATAATGAATTCATTATCCTGTATGGAAAGATTGAGTTTCAGAAATCTATTGCTCTGTTAGTTTACGATGCAGTTCTGAACAAAAGTGAATCTTACCTTATCTGCATAAATAGCACATACTTGCAAGAAAATGCGATTGATCTGGTATGATAGATTTTGGATTTATTTTCATATCAGCTGAAATTCATACTTTCATATCAGTTGGTATATGGTGTATAATTGTCCAATTATTTATACATACGTCAGACACTGAAGCCAGGAACGGAGAATTTCTACAAAAACTTGAAAAATGGGAACTCTGTCAGTCTGAGGTTTACTACTAAGGAATGGAAATGCGAGGTGGAGAGGATTTGAGGACATTGCAAATTTGGGAAAGGATGGGCTGATTTTATATCAGACACAGGACTTGGATTTGGAGATTATATTGTCTTGTATAGAATACATAATGATATTTATAATGTGACCAACGTGAATGTTTGCATCTATAAACATGAAGTTTATGCTAAAGATCTTGATAGAGGTAATGTCATAAGTTAAATATTTTGATTTCTACATATAAAATATTTATGAATTAAGGAAACTGTACAACAGGAGAAACTTATCAATTTTTTTTTGGGGCAGGAAACTTGTTGGCGGAAACATCATTCTTGAAAATTGTGTCTAAAGATACTCTGACATGTGGAGGATTTGTGAGTAATTTCCGTTGTGATCAAATTGAAGAGCAGATATATAATTATATGTTTATGCATTCGTACATGTTTGTGCTTTTATGTGTAATTCGTAAAAATAAAATTATTTATTGTTTCGTTCCAAGGTTGTACCAAGTTTGGTGAGGTACAAATACAGTCAAAAGCTCCAAATGAAAGAGAAAATCCGGGTTGGAGGGAATGAATCTTTCGTTTCATACAACTCGTCAAATGGATATTTTTACTGTCTTGGATATGTGCTAGTGATATTTCATTTGCATGAAAGAGATACACTTGTATTTACTATGGATGATAGCAATATCATTTCAGCTAGGATTTTTCAGGAAGATGGATTTGAGGTTGATTACTTAAAAAGGCGTATTAGAGGAAAAGAGATGATAGGAAGAGATTGGTTTCTACAGATTCATTTAGATTCTGATGAAGGTTTGATACATATCAATGTGGGAAAATCTGTTGAAGGTTAAAGTTATAATTATTGTACTAATGTTTCTATATTACAATTTTATAGATATGGAGGTGGGACATGAATTTGTTGGTGGCCAAAGAGGAGAAAGTCTGTTAATGGAAGAAGACAATGACATCGATCCATTGCAGGAATTTTGTAATTCATTGCTAGTAAGAAAGGATGGAAATATTACACAAAAAATCATAGATTGAAGCAGAAACATAAGATGGTATGTGATCATATCGATTCAGTTTTATAGAATAGAGTTATTTGTTCTTTTAAAATATGTATATAAAAGTATTATGCTCCTGTAATTATTAGGTGAATATTAATCAAACCAAGCTTCCAGGATTTATCGTCATTCTTAAATCAGATAACTATGCAAAAAATGTAGTGGTACGTTTTTCATTTAATGTTGCCAAAAAAAGATTTGCCGACTGGATGCAAATTTCATATCTTAACTTTGGGTGCAATTTTTAGTTTGCTGCGAATATGGTTCAAAATAATTGGTGTTTAAAATTTAATTGATTTATACAGAGACTACCAGAGAAGTTGGCCGCAACATTTGCAAGTGTGATACCAAAAAATGTCTGGCTTCGGTTCCCAAGTGTTCGTTAAATTCATGTCAAGTATTCAGTGGAGGAAAACAGTTTTGTTAACCTTACATGGTTCCTGAAAGAAGTTAGACGGTATTCAGCTACAATTCTGATTTTCACGCATGAGGGCCTCAGACAATTTATGGTCTGTGCACTAAATCCTGATGCAATTGAAGTGGATTATAATTCTGCAGGAGTTCTTTCCTAATCGCATTCAACTTGTAGAGGTAATTGCACATTTTTACAAAGCTTTTACATATTTGTTTTAGGATACATAAATTTAAATTTCATTATTCATTATGACTGAACTTGGATACCAACAATTAATTTGCAGATATAATAACTGGGATTGGTTGCAAATTAATGTTATTCGGTATTGGCGATGTAATAGACTCTGGAGTAATAGTAAGCTTTTAATTAAGCAATACTTACTTTCCCACACTATTATGCTTATTATGCTTGTATCTCTTTCTCTATTAATAGTAATTTTGTCATTTATCGATACTTATTATGCTTGTGACAGGCCATACCAGAAAAATTTCACAACTCTTTTGGAAAGTTGATTCCTGCAAAAGTACAACTGATCTTGCAGAATTGAAAATATACAATTGTCAGTACTCTGAATTCACAGGGAAGATTTCTGATATACTGGAGCTAGTAAATGAAAAAATGTTCGAGAGGAAGGATTTCATCTTGCTTGCCTACAGAGGATCTGGGAAGTTTGACACTGTCATTTTTGATAGTTCTAAAAATGAGAAACATCTGGTCAGCTGTTCTTCAAGAAATGGTACTACTTTAAATACTACATACCATTTTATTTGTCTGAGGATTAGGATCCCCATTTTTTAGACAGATAATTTTTTTAAAAAAATTATAGTAGTTAATGAAGCTATGCAGTCACACGGTAATAATGGAAACGCGGGTGACCAAAATAATATTAATACCTTTTGATAATTCTCTGTAGATATTAATGAATAGCTTCCAGGCGGAATTGAGGAAGTAGAAGAAATTGTTCATATGAATATTACAGTTGACACTGATCATGCTACAGAAGTTCCTGAAGAAGGAATTCAGCAAGAAGAAGACAACTTGGATATGGATGTTAAAGACGTAACTGATGATGTTGCAGAAAATAATATAAGTGATCAGGAAAATGATGAACTCCCGGGAATGGAGTTCACCGCAACAATGACTGCTTCAAATGTGAACAACACATGTCACGGAGCGGTATTGTTACATTACTCGATCAATTTACCTAGACTTTTTTTGCAAATACAATATAATTTTTACTCATTTTGTGGTTAATTGATATAACAAAGACATATTTTCTTTCAGTATATCCTAGCAGCTGTACAGCCGAATGGTAGGACATGGATAAGTGGCGAAACTGTAACTTTTAGGATGAGGCTTTTAACCTAGAATGTTAAGGTAGTGTTTTCTACTGGATTACCTCGATTCTCTACTGGATGGAACCAATTTGTGACTGATAATGAGCTACAAATAGACGATAACTTGGTTTTTACTTTTCAACAAGAAGATTTAATATTTGATATAGTTATCGAATAGTTTGTTTAATCTACACTACATTTTATATTGGATCAATGTGATCAATATATTTCTGTCTGGTACATGATGTATTAATATTATGGTTTATTGTGCTTGAAATTTGGTTTTGTAGGTATTTATATTATTTGATGTGATTTGATTTTAAAAGCCTTTCCAAATTTACTATGATGTATAAAACGGAACAAATTGAGCCAATTGTTGTTAAACAAACTGTTAAGCCAAAGGTAAATTCTGTTAAGTTTGTAGCTAAAACTGTAAAGTCTGATTCTGAAAAGATGAAAGAGTCTGTGACAGAAGTTAAGGAGAAGTCAACTTCTGACAAATTAGAACAAGATAAACCAACTGAAGTCAGCATAGGCTTAATGACAAAGAAGCAGCTTAAGCATAAGCTGAAAGAAATAAGGAATGTCAACAAGGTTAAGACAACTAGGAAAAATAGGAATAGAAGGGAAGGTGTGAATAAAAATAATAACTATATGCCTATTCCTAATGATCCTAGAAAGAATTGTTATAACTGTGGAAATTCTAACCATCTTGCTTCTTTTTGCAGGAAGAATAAGAATATAAACTCTTTACCTCCTAAGTCAGGAGTTAAGAGTCAGTCTGTTAGGTTTAAGCCACAAAATCCTTGTTTTCATTGTGGTAGTTTATGCCATTCAATTTATACTTGTAAGGAATATCATAGTTTATACGATGATTATTATCAAATAAAACCTTCTTTGAAGAAAGTTGCTTTAATTCCTTCTGGTATAAAGTCTGATGCAAAGTCTGATATAAGTCTTGATAAATAACATGTTAGCATAAACTCTGATATTAAATCCGCTACAAATGCTAACAAACTTAAAAAGTCCAAAGGATCCAAGCAAGTCTGGGTCCTTAAAACTAACCATTAGTGTCTTTGTGATTGCAGGGCAACAAGAGAAACATCCTAGTACTGGATAGTGGATGTTCAGGACATATGACTGGAAATAAAGCCCTGCTCTCAGACTTTGTGGAGAAAGCTGGCCCAGAAGTTTCTTATGGAGATGGAAACATGGGAAAAACTCTGGGATATGGCAATATTAATCTTGGGAATGTCATCATTGAAACAATAGCTCTTGTCTCAGGACTTAAACACAATCTACTGAGTGTGAGTCAAATCTGTGACAGAGGTTGTCATGTGGATTTCTTTAAAGAACACTGTAAAGTTGTAAGCAATTCTACAGGAAAAGTGGTTCTGAAAGGTTACAGGCATGGTAACATTTATGAAGCCAGACTTTCAACAAGTTCTGATGATTCTGCAATCTGTCTGATGAGTAGAACATCAATTGAAGAAAGCTGGAATTGGCACAAAAGACTCTCTCATTTAAACTTCAACAACATAAATGAGCTTGTAAAGAAAGATAAAGAATTCAAACATCTGTTGACAGTGACAACACAGTCACATGCGTCGAGTGTATGCAAATGGAATGTGGAAGCAAATTCAACTGGGTTTTAGAGAACAAAGAAGCATTTCCATTTCCATGCTATTATGAAGATATTCAAAGATGTTGGAAAAGAGTAATGAAGTAGCATAGTATTAGACTTGATAGTTTTTGTTTTATTATCCTGTCTTATTACTTTGTAATCTTGGTGTTATATAAACCAAGAAGTAGCAAATAGAACAACTAACTAAGCAACCAAGAGAGAAACATTTGTAAGCAGGATTCTTAGCATTTCTCTGAAAACTTAGTTGTTAAAATTTGTAAGCAGCTGTGAGCTAATTGCTACACAGAGTTCTCTTGATATAATATATATCTCCGGTGGATACATTCAAATCCACCAGAAAGTTTTTAAAGACTTGTGTTTTTAATTACATGTGTATTGATTCAGTCTAAGTTATTATTCCGCAGTTTGTAAATCAATTCACACAGTCATATATTATTAAGATAGAACATTTTATATCTTTGTGAAAAAGTTTCAAGAATTCCATTTAACCCCCCTTCTGTAATTCTTGTTGCATTGTTAGGGACTAACAATTGGTATCATAGCAAGCTCTTGATAAATAAAGAGTTTAAAGATCACAACAAAATAGCAAGATGAACTAGAAGGATGTTGGAGTCAAGATACCTTTTACGGACAAAGATAATATATTATGATTCTAGGATTTTGTTAAATTGCATTGATCAAACTATAATAAGTTAATAACAAAATAGAACTTTATGCTTGTGCAAAGGAGATTGGAATATTAAAGCTATGGAATCATGAAGGAATAATAGTGAGTGAACCTGTAGAGAAGATTATGTAGTATATTTTGCAGTTATATTCAATGGTATCAACATAAAGTGATTGGCAAATTCAAACATATTGAATCCGCAGTAGCACTGGCTAAATTAATCATCACTGCTTGATATAATCCGGGTTCGATCCCCGGCTGCGGAGCTACCTTTTTATTTTATTTTTTTGCCCTTGAGTGTTCCTGAAACTACATTCTTGCAACATCTCAGGACATGAAAAAATAGAGCTTAATAGAGCTTATCTTCAACTGCCTCTTACATATGGATCATATGAAGTTCAACAAGTTAATCAGACTGTTTTGTTCTGCTGCTCAGGTCTTGTTCATTTACGTTTCGATGAATTTGAACTGGGATATGTCCACCATCATCGTCTAGGCTTACTATTTTCGAATGAGGCCAAAGTTGCAGAAGGCCTTCTAAATCAACTGCTTGCTTGCCACCGTACCTTGGATGCAAACAACTGCACATAGGACCAGATATTCGTTTACTATACCTATCTTCAAATATAAAAATGATGAGCACTTATCGATCAATTTTGAGATTTGTGTATCACTAAATCCATATGTCATGAAAAGATTCCCAACAGGCTTTTCATTATTTCTGGTAACATTAATTTTAGATTGAACATTGTGTGATAAATATGTACGATTAAAATTCAAGAAACACTAATGGGTTGATTTTAAAGAACAGTATTAGCATTGGTGTTTGTAGTTTGTACATATGTGAAAATTTACAAGATTGATATTAAAAAAAATTTAAGCACAAACGCAAAGAATCTGCAGTAGCAGTGGCTAATAAAAAGTTGAACAAGTACTAGATGATGCTAATCTTCTAGGAACAAAGCACAAAGACGATGCTGGAAATTACGAAGAAGCTGCTACAAACAAGTACTAGATGATGCTTGTGGAGAGTCTAGGCTTTTAAACTGACTGAACAACGTATTAAGCTGGAACCGTTGTTAGTGAATGAGTTACTCGTTGTTTGTTGGCCCTTGCAGCTGAAATTGCTTCACCGCAGAAATAAAAACATAAATTGGATTGCAGGATTTAATAAAGTTGTATCCTTCAGCTTCAGAGTTATGAATCAAGTGTTTTCGTGTAATGTAATTGACAGTAATATTTTTCTGCCACATTAGTTACGATAAAATCCATTTATAGTGATTTTGTTGTACTGACAAAATTATTATTTGCAGGGTTGGTGTACTAGTTGAGATCTTCGCTTATGTGACGAAGGTAAAAATTTAGCGAACGGTACACAACAATACAACTGAACATTTTCTAGTTGATCTAACAGCCTCCTACACTCACTAATAATAACACCAAATGAAGAAGTCATTAAAACTTTACTCAAGATTGCTTGTACAACCACATAACAATCCGACTCTAATTCAACCTGAGACCAGTTTACCTCCTTCATCCAGCACAACGCCTCTCGCCCTGCAATGGCCTCTGCTATCTCAGGAGCAACAAACCCTTCTGCAGAACCAATTCGAGCTTCCACCAGAACGCCCTCGTGATTTTGAGCTACAACGCCACGGCCCTCTGAATCAAATATGTATCAACAGAGACAGATTCTCCGAGGGACAGGGGGTTATCGGACGAGGGCAACTTTACTAAATAAGCTTGCTCTTAACCATAAAGATTCATATTCTTGTTAAGTGTTAACATATATTTTAACTATATTCTTGTTCTTTTAACATTATTCTTCAGTCATTACATCTCATGAAACCTGGAAAAAGCAAACCACAGATATTTAAAAAACTGAAATCATATCTCGTTTTTTGGAACAATTGTCACTAACACACAATGATGGAATTATTAAGCAAAAAAACAAAATCCACAAAATTCATAAACCTCACTTGCCTTGGGAAGTCACGTTCACAAACAAGGAATCAATCTTGATATTTTGCCCGATCAATTCAATTCAAATATTAAGCAAGGCTAGAGTCTCCACAAAAGGATGAATAACAAACTGTGGGGGGCACTCCCATGGGTAATCGTAATTCGTATTGGGTGTCCAACTAACACATGAATCAACAAAATCGTTGGCCTCATCATTATCAAGATTATATGAAACCAGGTCCTTTGATCTTGCAAGAATTGGTTCTCCATTGTTCCTTACACCCAAAACTTCTGCACGTATAGGAGTGATACCTTTACGTGTATCAATGCTCATCTTTTTCTCCCAAGAAAATTCATTCAACGAATCATATTTTAGTACCCACATGATGAAATAATCATATATACGAGAATTACATGTTTTACTCCAAAGAAAGTAAGCAAGAGATGATTGCCCAAGCGAATGAAGAACTGGAATGCAAGGCCGACTGTCTATATTATATTCGGGCAATGAGATTACACGAAGCATGTCACTCTTGGTATCGTAGCACAATATTTTTCGTCTATAGTCGGAACCCTTTGCTATCCAAAATGCAGCACCATTAACAAAAACAGCATCTCTGTAACTAATGGCACAAATGAAAACCTTATCTTGACTTGATGCCTTCCAAGAATTAGATTTTAGACTATAAACACTAATGAAGACTGAATGAGGGTCACGCTTACCACGGGCCAAATGCAGAGGTTTGACAACATGCACCACAACATAATCATTGATTTCTGGTACAAATCCAAAAGCCAATGCATTCCGCCTACTCTCGCTAAAAGGAAGAGGTGAATTCGGGAGAGTTTTGTATTTTTCAACTAAAGGATTCCACAGATATATGTTGTTATCAACATAACCATTGGAAGAGGTGAATCGGATTCGACAATTTTCAAAATAGAGATATTTAGAATTAGGATTACGGGCAATAGTTTTCTGCTGATTCATTGAAGGGTAATAAACATCGGAGTTTGAACGAGAAAGTACCATGATTTTTTGACGCACCTGCAACGTAAGATATATTTTACGGGCAGTCTTACAAGAATTCCTGCTAACAAATCTTCCGACAAGTCATCAATCTGCAGTCCTTTATTCTCAGGGATATTGCAAACAAGGTCATTAAACAAGGTCATCTTCATCTTCTTCTTCCCCTGTTGCTCTCGAGAGCCTTCAATCGAGTTCAACGTACTACTTTGTTGATATAAAGTAAATTTACTCTATTAATTTAAATTTAAAATTCTATAATTTTATAATAGATATTAAAATCAAAAGATAATTTGTTAATCGATATTATGGACTCGAGATAAAATAAAATAATTTACACTTTTGTGGCTAAAACAAATAAAACTAAATAATGATTAGCGGGATTGGTCTGTGTAATATATCTGGAGTTTGGAGACAAAATAATAGATGCTATTTATCGGGCTAAAAATATTATACTTTTAAATTGGGATAAAACAAAACACACTATTCAACCAGATTAAAAAATTATTATACAATTGATCCAAAATAAAACGAATTAAAATCAAAATATAATTCGACCAACTAAAACAAAATTGTATATATACTATTTATCCGAATTAAAAAAAATCAGCATTTTGATCCATAAATAAAAAGTTTAAATCAAAGTACAATAGTTTGTTGAATTTGGTTGATATAATGTATATCAGATTAAAATAAAATAATGTAAATTATTGATCCATGATTAAATAAAATTAACATCATAGAAAAGTATAATTTGTATTATAGATCTAAAATAAAATTTAGCTGCGTCATTGAGGGGCCAGTTGACAAATCTGAATCATTTACATATGAATCATTAATATTTCTGAATAATCTGATTGAAACTTGAATATCGAATGAATTAATAAGATTGTTTGTTGTCAATTTTTTACGATTTCTGAATGATTAAATTTTGTGATTAATTGTTTTTAAATTTATTTATTTGTAATATTTACGCTTAACTTTTTTTTATTACTTGTTATGATTAGTTTTATGATTTACTCATTACATTTTATGATTTTTGAATGATTAAATTTTCCGAGTAAATTCATTAATTTATTTGTCAGTTAGCTAACAAAAAAATATATTTACCATATTATTTATTTAAGTTTTAGGGCAACACGATATGAGATATGAATGAAAAACTAGTAGGTAATACTAAAATATTGAAATTGCAATAGAAAATAGTGATAAAAAAGGGAGCGATTTAAGACTACCAGCAGGCATGGCTCTAAAAATCGGCGATTTGTCCGATAAATCGGCTGATAAATCGCTGCTCCGAGAGCTCCCGATCTGATACCGTGAAATCGCCGAAAAAAATGTTTTCCGGTTAAATGGTCAAAATCGCTTAAAATCAGGTCAACAGTTGGAAGAAATCGGAGGAATTTATAGTTGATTCAGCAGAAATAATAGAGAGACAGGTAAGTTGGAAGAAGAGAGTGAAAGAAATCGAAAAGAAAGAATTCCGTTGAGAGTTTGAAGATGAAGACAACAGAGAAGATGAAGTGCAGACCATAAATTCAATTTTCTATAATAAAGAAGGCACGTATAACAATACACCTTCTTATCATTTTTTGAGTTATTTGTAAAGCATGGGCTATAAGCCTATAACTTTACAAGGTCCATCATGGACGAGGTCCATACAAGGCCCAGCTACAAATACAATATATATTTAATATATATTATAAAAATAATTTTAAATATATCCGATTTAATTCTAATTTAATATTCTGATAAATCGCCGTTTTCCGATAAATCGTAAATCGGTACCTCATCCGATTTAGTCCGATTTCCGATTTTTATAACCATGCGACTAAGCAGTATATGATTCATTCACATAGAATTTTCTGTATGAATGGCTAAGGGATACATGAATCATTCAAATATAAAAAAAAATCAAACAAATGATGTGAATATAAGATTCGGTCATACACGTTCATTGAGAAGCATTCAGCCCCAAACAAATGAAGCCTTAGTTTTTATATAATCATAATTTTCTTTTTGCTAGCCAACTCCCTCTCTCATCTCCCAGGTTTATCTTTTCTCAAGTTAATTGAGAGATTTTTACTGGTTTTCTCCGGTGGCCCTAATTCCTTCACTTTTTTTTGTTCTTTTTAATTTTCTTTCTAGAACCCAATTTTTTAGGTGTTTGTGTGTCTCTTATTTGAAGTGTGTGTTTTGTCTATACTTTTGTGATATTTTGTTATGTTTTTTATTTAATTATAGTTGGATTTATTTGGTATTAAATTTGTTGAGAAAGATTTTATGATGTTTTTGGTCATCTGGAAAGCTTGCATCAAACCTCGGGTGGTGGTGATTATTGCAAAAGCTCACCTTTCACTGTCAAAGATTGTTCATTCTTCGAGTGTTTACATTTTTGGTATATCTATAACTGGTGTCCGAAATGTAAATAGCTGGGGTGCCTTCAGCTTTGGATCGATTTGAATGTCTTTGATTTGTTTTTAACTTTAAGATTTTTAAAATTTTATGTGTTAAACGATCAGAAAATAAATCATCTAATTATTTTTAGTATGTTATTTATTTTCCAACCTGGTTATATCGGCAGTTGTGGGTTTGTCCCGGCTATATTACGTTCAAATTAATGAAAACTATTTTTTTTGTAAAAAAGAAAACTTAACTTTTAATTGAACATATTCCTTTTTTTTTGTAAATAGACATAAAAATATCAATAAAATTATTTCGTTTACTGAGTAACATTATCCTTTTCAAATACATCTTATTAAAAAAATTATAAACATAAACATGGACTAATATATTTATCATGAAATTATGTCATTTAAATGAAGAAATTTAAGAATAAATTTTTAAAAAAATCATATAATTTGAAAAAATGATATGTGCATCGCATGTGTTGTAAGCTATTTTATATATAAAAAACAATCAAGTTACAAATATGTGAGGTGAAGGAGAAACGAGATGCCTGTAATCAATTAAATATACATATATTTATTTATTTATAATCCGATTAATGGCCCGCTTTTAAAACCGCTTAAGCGTCTGCTTTATCGCTTAAGCGCTAGAAAGTGATCTCACCGTTTAAATCCGATTTGTGTTTTTTACAACACTGTTCGTAATAGAATAAATATTCTCCAAGTGCCGACTTGGTGTTCCCGTGCCGGTCCCTCGAGATTAAATGGTGGTTGTGATCGACCATTTTGTAAACAAATCAAACAATGAACTTTAAATTGAATTATCCGGCAAGGCTTCTTTCGAAAAATATGTCCACGCGTGCGATGATTGTCTCGAACTCGTAGCACCTGCACAAATTTACAAAATAAATTAAAAAATGAATTTAAAAATTGTAGAATCTTTAAAATTACTAGACAAATTATGAATTTACTAAAAAAATTACAAAACGAATTTAAAAATTTATTAAATGAATTTACAGAATCTTTAAAATTACAAAAAAATTAAAAAATTAAAATACCTTCTTCAGTATTAAAAGTGGATCCGGGTCGAGGTGGTAGCATTGAACTCGCCAGGGTTGAATCTTGAGAAGAAAAACTTCTTCTTCCCTGTTCCATTTTTCTATTTCTGTGTCTGTGTGGATTGTGATGTGCGAGTCTCTGTGTATGTGAATTGTGATTTTGTTGTCAAGAACCAGTTACTCTAAAACCTCAAGGTGTTAGAGAATGGCTCTTTCTAGGATCATATATTATTCTAACACTCCCCCTCACTCGAAAGCCCATTTATGGGTCGAAGAGTGGATCACGGGCGCCCATCTTTGGGGCATAAATTTGCTTTTCGTGTCCCTTAAAAAATTGTGAGAAATGTTGGGGGTGGCAGGGATCGAACCTGATTTCTCTTCCAGCCTGAGCTCTGATACCATGACAATATTTTCCTCAAATGATTTCCTATCATTGCCCTGGAATATATACCCTGACCTGCCATATATTTAGGCTTCAATACAGTAATCTAATCCGAACCACAACTGATTTACAGGAACTGATTTACAGGAAATGATTTACAATAATAACAAAGATATCTCCAATAACAAACTAACAAACTATATCTACATATATCTTAGCACACACCCTTAGTCAAAGCGGGAGGAAGACGGACACTAAGACTGTCCCAAAAATCCTCAAATAGAACATGTGGAAGACCCTTCGTAAAAATGTCTGCAATTTGATATTAGGAAGAGATACGAAGAACTCGAACCTGTCTACGAGAAACACTAAAAAAAACGGCAAACGGTTGTATTTAGTTAAATACAACTGGATTTGGTCGTATTTAACTAAATACAACCGGTTTTTGGACCGGTTGTAAATGCTCGAGTCATATTTAGTAAGGCGGTTATATTTATACTAAATACGACTGCTTAAATATAACCATTTAAATACAACCGCTTAAATACAACTGCCTAAATACAACCATATTCGGTTAAATTTAATTTTTCAATTCAAATTTAAAATCCCCCAAAAAATTTGAATTTTTACTTAAAATTTAAAAATTACGCTGAAAATTTTGAATTTTCTGAAAAAATCAAAAAGACCCGCCAAATATTAAATTCAACCGTAGATGGTAAAAAATACAATCTTAAATTCAACCGCATTCAGTTGATTTAACTAACACCAATTTTAAAAAAAATATTAATAAAACCTAACTTATTTTTTTATTTTGATAAAAATTAAATTATTTTTTTGCCATTCTTCTTCACTTCCCGGCCACCAACCGGAATTCCTCCGATTCCTTCTATTTCTCCGGCCTGCTACAGTCCGTTTATATAAAATGAAAGAAGCCAAACAAACATAATCAGGTCATCCATTTCTAACCCCTGTTTCACCTCCTTCACTCTCCTCAGCCCATTCTCTCTCTCTCACATGCCTCCCTCTCTTATACTTCATCTCATCCCCCAGGTTTTGCCGCCAACACACCCACCACACACTTGCCTCACATATACACACACCTGCAACAAAATGGCAAAATGAATCCTAACAAGCACATAAACAAAACATACAACTTTACTGCTCTTGAATAGGTGACCCAGTGTGAAAACTTTTAGAATATAAAATGCCCTGTATTCTATTCTTCATTTGCACATCAAGTACTTTTGTTTATTCAGCCGCCAGAGAATGCTACAAATGCTGTCGGAGTCTTGTCCGGAGAAGGAGAGCTTCGGGTCGGGTCGAAGTTTGGACCAGACAACGAAAATTTTGGGAGGAGCATTCGGGTCTTTGTTGGACTCGTCGGACTTAGATTCACGGTGTTTAAAACGGGCCTGAGAATACGAAACAGGGGAAGAGGAAAGTGGAGTTGGGTTTATTTGGGAGGGGTCTGTGTGGGTGACCAGAGGGGGGGGTGGGGTGGGGTGGGTTAAAGTTCGGTGTTTGGTGTTTAAGGGAGCAATCAATCTAGCCGTTGGATCGTTAGTTTAGGGGATAAATAAAGTGCGTCGGATCTAAGTCACGCGGATCGCTGACGTGGCATTAAATTCAACTGCTATCAGTTGAATTTAGGAGTGTCAATTTATAAATTTAACTGAGTTCGGTTGATACAACCTATTTTATTTTTAAAAATTATTAAATTCCTTATAATTATAGGGAATAAATATTATATTTTTTACAGATATTATAACAATATAATAAATTTTAAATTTTATTTTGATAACTAATTATTTTTATTAAATTTTGAAATCATAATTTAGTTGATTTTATCAAAAATACCACTTATAATAAGAGTATGCGGTGGATTTTTTCTTAAGTTTAATTATTCCTTATTTGTTAAATTAATTATGGTATAATGACTTTTTTTTTGAAATTTTACATGTAACATTTTTTTTAACCATTTTAACATTTGTACTGTTAGATCGTTCAATATTTATTTAGAATAGCACGAACATTCTAGGGTTAGGTTTTATTGTTTTAATCAATTTTTTGCTTATTCGTAAAAAATCAATTTTATTATTTGCTTAATAATATTTTCCTTAAAAATTATAGTGAATGAAGCTTCTAGATTGTGACATATGTAAGATTGGATCATTCATAAATATTTTTAAAAAAATCAAAAATCAATATGGAACTAAACACTAGTAAGAAATAATGGTCAAACTACTAGTTGACTCTTAAAATAGCAAATCAAATACATTTATTTTTTTCTAAAAATTTAATCATATTACTGAAATATATAGATATTGACATCCCTACGATTGGATCATTCATAAACATTTTTAAATAAATTAAGAAATCAATATGGGACTAAACACTAGTAAGAAGTAATGGTCAAGATACCGGTTGACCCTTAAACTAGCAAATCAAATACATTTATTTTTTTCTAAAATTTTCATCATATCACTAAAATATACAGATCTTCACATCCCTATAGTTAGATCATTCATAAATATTTTTTTAAAAAAATTGAAACATCAATATGAGATTAAAAATTGAAACATTAATATGAGATTAAACATTAATATGATATTTTATCATATCAACCAGTACTTTTTACTAGTGTTTAATCTCATATTGATATTTCGATATTTTTAAAAATATTAATGAATGATCCAACCGTACGGATGTCAAAATCAGTATATTTTAGTGATATGATAAAAATTTTAGAAAAAAAATATATATTTGGTTTGCCTTTTTAATAGTCAAAGAGTTGATTGACCAGTACTTCTAACTAGTGTTTAATCCCATGTTGATGTTTTGATATTTTTAAAAATATTAATGAATGATCCAACCATACGGATGTCAAGATCTGTATATTTTAGTGATATGATAAATATTTTAGAAAAAAATAAATATATTTGGTTTGCCTTTTTAACAGTCAAAGAGTAGTTTGACCAGTACTTCTAACTAGTGTTTAATCCCATATTGATGTTTCGATATTTTTAAAAATATTAATGAATGATCCAACCGTACGGATATCAAAATTTGTATATTTTAGTGATATGATAAAAATTTTAGAAAAAAATAAATATAATTGATTTTCTTTTTTAACAGTCAACTAGTAATTTGACCAGTACTTCAAACTAGTGTTTAATCCCATATTGATGATTCGATATTTTTAAAAATATTAATGAATGATCCAACCGTACACATGTCAAGATCTGTATATTTTAGTAATATGACAAAAATTTTAGAAAAAAATAAATATATTTGGTTTGCCTTTTTAATAGTTAAAGAGTTGTTTGACCAGTATTTCTAACTAGTGTTTAATCCCATATTGATGCTTCGACATTTTTAAAAATATTAATGAATGATCCATCCATACGGATGTCAAGATCAATATAGTTTAGTGATATGAAAAAAAATTTAGAAAAAAATAAATATATTCGGTTTGCTTTTTTAACAGTCAACTAGTAATGTGACCAGTACTTCCAACTAGTGTTTAATCCCATATTGATGATTCGATATTTTTAAAAATATTAATGAATGATCCAACCGTACGGATGTCAAGATCTGTATATTTTAGTGATATGACAAATTTTAGAAAAAATTAAATATATTTAGTTTGCCTTTTTAATAGTCAAAGAGTAGTTTGACCAGTATTTCTAACTAGTGTTTAATCCCATATTGATGTTTCGATATTTTTAAAAATATTAATGAATGATCCAACCATACGGATGTCAAGATCAATATAGTTTAGTGATATGACAAAAATTTTAGAGAAAAATAAATATATTCGGTGTGCTTTTTTAACAGTCAACTAGTAGTTTGACCAGTACTTCTAACTACTGTTTAATCCCATATTGATGTTTCAATATTTTTAAAAATATTAATGAATGATCCAACCGTACGGATGTCAAAATAGTTAAAATATAAATATTAAAATTACTTACATTTTTCCGTAAACTTTTTTTTTGATAATTTTCATATCCGTATGGTTGGATATAATTTAAAACAAATACAAAATAAATTGAAACTCAAACAATAAATATTAATTGAACGATAAATATCTAACTACCATGATAATCTTTTTTGCAAGAACTAAAATATAAATTTCGTGTAAATTTTATTCTATATTTTTTTCCAGAAAATTTCCGCCATTTTTACGAATAATTGGACCGAAATCGGTTGAATTTAGTATAAAATTTGTTGGCGGGAAAATTCCCTCCATTTTTTGGCAAGACTAAATTCGACCGAATGCGGTTGAATTTAGGAGCACGCCTAAACTCAACCGTATACGGTTGTATATAAATACGGTTGTATTTATTCGGTTGTAATTAGTAAGGCTAAATTCGACCGAATGCGGTTGAATTTAGGAGCATGCCTAAACTCAACCGTATACGGTTGTATATATATACGGTTGTATTTATTCGGTTGTAATTAGTACTAAATTCGACCGCATAAATATGACCGTATTTAAATACGACCGCATGCGGTTGTATTTAGCCGCGCCCTTAATTTCAACCGAAAACGGTTGAATTTGATGTCGGTTGTATTTGTGCGGTTGTATTTAGCCTTGTTTTCTTGTAGTGAAACCTTTTTGCGGAAAAAATGAATATCCATCTCAATATGCTTGGTACGTTGATGCTGCACGGGATTACCCGAGATATAAATAGCACTCACATTATCATAGTAAACCAACGTAGCCTTTTTAACCGGACAATGGAGTTCCAATAACAAATTACGTAACCAACATGACTCGGATAAAACATTGGCTACACCCCGATATTCTGCTTCTGCACTAGAGCGAGAGAGAGTAGGTTGTCTCTTAGCAGACCAGGAGACCAAATTATCTCCCAAAGACACACAATAGCCAGAGGTAGAACTGTTATAAAACTAAGCTCACAGTAATTGTATTATCAGAGAAGAGATTATCAAGATAGAAAGTATAATGTTTGTTACAATCCTGAAATAGCAAAAATACACTGACTGACTTATATATCAAGATCCTTAAGACTACACTACTGTAACAAACTCCCTAACTAACTTTGCTGAGCTGGAGTTGCTGAGCTGGAATGAAGCTGTGCTGTAATGATGTCACCAGATGAATGCAGAACAGCCTCTGTATATGTAACATCCCCCTGTAAGTTAGAAGTCGAAGAGAAATCACAGACACCTAACTTGGAAAGGAGGTAAGACAGTTGAGAAGAAGACAAAGCTTTAGTGAAAACATCGGCTGGCTGATCTATAGAAGCAATATGATGAGTTGTAATAAGACCTTGTTGTAACTTCTGACGGACCAAGTGACAATCTATTTCAATGTGCTTGGTCCGTTCATGAAAAACATGATTTGACGCTATGTATAAGGCAGATTTATTGTCACAAAACAGTTGAATAGGAGTTAATCCAGAAATCTTCATTTCAGACAGCAATGAAACAAGCCAAGTTAACTCACAACAGGTATCAATAAGAGACCTATATTCAACCTCTGCAGAGGAGCGAGACACAATCTGTTGTTTCTTACACTTCCATGAAATAAGGGAGTCCCCCAGCAATATACAAAACCCTGTAAGAGAAAGACGAGTAGCAGGGCAACTAGCCCAATCCGCATCACAATATGCAGTCAGAGACAATGAGGGATTGGATGAAAACAGCAACCCCTGATGACAAGTACACTTAATGTACTTAAGAACTTTCAGGGCAGCAAACCAATGAGACTCACGAGGAGCAGCCATAAACTGAGCTAACACATGGACCGGATAGGACAAATCAGGACGAGTGATTGTCAAGTAAATAAGACGACCAATTAAACGTTTATAAGCAGAGACATCATTAAAGAACATGGTATTGGTGTCACTCAACAAAATATGATATTGTTCCATTGGAATACAAGAAGCCTTAGTCTGCTGAAGATCATAGTCTTTAACAATATCCAACACATACTTATGCTGATTAACACCAATGCCAGCATCACACTTGTGTAGCTCAAGGCCTAAAAAATAGCTAAGAGGACCTAAGTCCTTGACTTTAAAATGAGTAGCAAGAAACTGAACCACCTCAGTAAACAGTGCATCATTGTTGCCAGTTAAGAGCATATCATCAGCATAAATCAACATAAAAGCAACAGTTCCATTACGTTCAAAATGAAACAAACTTGAATCACTGACCAGCTGAACAAATCCAAAAGCATGTAAAGCCTTGGATAAAACAAGAAACCACTGACGTGGTGCTTGTTTGAGACCATAAATGGACTTGAGAAGACGACAAACTAACCGTTGATTTGGAAACATAACAAGCAAGTCAGGAGGAATAGTATAGCCAGGGGGAACAACCATATACACCTCTTCATCCAAAATGCCATGAAGAAATGCATTTGTGACATTGAGTTGTTTGATAAACCATTTATGTTTTGCAGCTAGAGTTAACAAAAGACGAAGAGCTGACATCTTTTCAACCGGGGCAAACGTCTCAAAATAATCCAGTCCTGCTATTTGTGTAAACCCCTTTGCAACCAAACGAGCCTTGTAACGATCTATATCACTATTAGCAAGATATTTGACTTTATAAAGCCACTTACAGCCCACTATCTTCTTACCTGGTGGAAGAGGTTCAATAGACCATGTTTTATTAGCATCCATGGCTTCCAGTTCCACACTCATAGCTTCACACCATATGGAATGTTTGACAGCCTGTTTATATGTAGTTGGTTCAGAGATTTTAACAGCATTGGCCACCAAAGCCACCATTGAAGTATCAAAAGGTAAGCTTTCAACATGATCTGACAGAGTAGTACAAGCATTTGTAGAACAGGTACGAAGTTCAATATGACTGCACAAATGTGCTGGAATACCCGTATAATTTGAGAATTTAGATAGCAGATGGCGAGAACGAGAGGGCTTAGATGCTATCAAAGGAACAGAGGCAGGTAAAGAAGTAGGTACAGTGACATTATCAGCCACACAAGATTCAACAATGTCTATTGACAGTGGATCACTGTCAACAAAAGGTGATGGAGCAGGAAACAGCTGAGGCACAGGAGATTCATCAAAGTCCTGGTAAGGAAAAACAGTCTCAAAGAAAGTCACATCTCTGGAGATGAAGGTACGCTTGGTTTGCAAATCAAGGACTTTAAATCCTTTTGTAGAAAACGGATACCCAACAAAAACTTCCTTGATTGCTCGTGGGGCAAATTTATCAATAGGACGTGGTACAACAGCAGCAAAACACAAGCAGCCAAACACACGTAAATCATCAAAGTTTGGAGCTATTTTAAACAAAATCTCATATGGTGTGATACCATTTAGCTGAGGTGAAGGTGTCCTATTGACCAAATAAGCAGCTGTTAATAAGCAATCACCCCAAAAACTAATAGGAATTGAGGAATGAAACCTCAATGCACGTGCCACATTAAGTAACGTTCGGTGCCTCCTCTCAACCAAGCCATTCTGCTGAGGCGTGTAGACACACGAAGTCTGATGAATAATACCTTTCTCAGCAAAGCGAGACGACATAGCCTTGTTAAGAAATTCAGAACCATTATCTGATCGAACAGTTTTAATGTTGGTTGAAAACTGAGTTTCAACATACTGCATAAAAGCTGTAACCAATTTGATAACCTGAGCCTTATCAGACAGTAAATACACCCATGTGGCTTTGGACCTGTCATCAACAATTGTTAGAAACATATTATAAGAACCATGAGTGTAGTGTCTATAGGGACCCCACAAGTCTATATGCACTAATTCAAACACATATTTAGCTCTAGAAAGATTAGTAGGAAATGGTTGCCTAGTCTTCTTGGCCAGCATACAGCACTCACATGGATTGATATCATGTACCAAACCCTGAACTGGTAACATTTTCAACACAGGAGAAGGAACATGCCCAAGCCTGTAATGCTAGAGCAAAGTTTTATTAACAGTTGGAATACTAGAAACTTGAGCAACTTGAGATGGCATACTGGAACTGTGCAGACCAATCTGAGTGGAGCTTAACAAGTACAAACCATTTGATGCTTTACCAAGTTCAAAAGGTTTGGTCCATGTGGGAGCCTGAATAGAACAACATGTGGAATTGAAAATAGCTGCACACTTGGAATCATTCACAAGTTTAGAAATAGACAAAAGATTATAAGTAAATTCTGGAACACAGAGAACATTGTGTAGAACAATATCTGAGCTGAGATGAACAGAACCAGTAGAAATCACCTCTACTGTTACACCATTAGGCAAATGTAATATAGACCGAAATGATGTAACATTATGCAAGAGGTGAACAAAGGGAGTGATATGATCCGTTGCACCTGTATCTAAAATCCAAATATCTGTATTGTATGACTGATGTGGAAACATATTATTAGCACAATGAAGAATAGTACCCGCAAATTGTGAACTATTCAGAGCATACAACCAGTCATTAGGCTGAATAGTAGAACCTCCAGAATTAGCATCAGAATGCATAGAGTGTTGAAGTAACTGAATTAGCTGCTTACAGTGAGCATCAAAGAGAGTTATAGACTCAGATGTAGTTGCAGATTTGAGTACATTACTAATAGGTGTGTGTTTATCCTGTTCAGTCTATACAGTAGATAAAGTAGTTGCAGCTAAATACTTTCCATTTCCAACACTTCCAGAATTATTCAATCTAGGTTTGGGTTTGGGTTTCCCAAATAGTTTATGCCAGCTTGGGAAGCCATGTATACAATAACACTTATCTTTGGTGTGACCTGTCATATGACAAAATTCACACACTAGATGATCTTTACTTTTTTGAGGATTCCTCCTAACACATTTACTAACCTGATAACGTGTGCCAACACTTTTAACTGACATAGCCACAGAATCAGTCAATACAGGTGAAGTACAGGCTAGAGAATGCTGATTTTCCTCTTGTAACAACAAGGAATAACACTGACTCAGGGAAGGTAATGGTTTCATTAATAATATTTGGCCTCTTATGGCAGTAAAATGCTCATTCAATCCCATTAGAAACTGTGACAATTGAATATCTTGATCATACAGATCAAGTTTCGCATTAACTGTACAATTGCACAACAGACAAGTACACCTAGGTTTTGTAATTATACAGTTTAATTCATCATGAACAGCACAAAATTTAGAGAAGTAACTTGCAATTGACAAATTGCCTTGAGTTAAGTGTGAAATCTCTGATCGTAACTGAAACAACTTCGGAATATTACTTTGAGAATAACAAATTTAAAGATCAAACCAGATATCAGATGCCGATTTCATATACACAACACTGTTACGAATATCAACAGAAACTGAATTGGGTAGCCAGGAGGTTACCATGTTGTTGTATCGCATCCAGTGAGCAAGTAGAGGTGCATTAGCAGCTGGTTTAGAATACGTTCCATCAACAAAGCCTAGCTTTAATTTGGATGACAAAGCAATCTCCATGGATCTACTCCACTGATTATAGTTGTTTTCCGTTAAAATTAATGAAATCAACTGCATTCCTGGACTATCTGATGGATGTAGATAGTACGGATGGTTGACATCAACACTCATGTGTGAAACTGACGATGTGGATCCAGATGCGACCGAAGAATATGACGCTGAAGTCATGAGGAAGAAGATTGTTGAAACGATTGTAAAATAAGAAACGAAAACGAAAATAAAAAACCGCAATCAAAGCTTCAGAGATTCAGATCGTCATTAATGGAGCATAAAGCTCTGATACCATGTTATAAAACTAAGCTCACAGTAATTGTATTATCAGAGAAGAGATTATCAAGATAGAAAGTATAATGTTTGTTACAATCCTGAAATAGCAAAAATACACTGACTGACTTATATATCAAGATCCTTAAGACTGCACTACTCTAACAAATTCCCTAACTAACTTTGCTGAGCTGGAGTTGATGAGCTGGAATGAAGCTGTGCTGTAATGATGTCACCAGACGAATGCAGAACAACCTCTGTATATGTAACAAGAACGTCGTGTATCTAGGCAGCCACACCAATCTGCATCAGTGTACGACACCAGTGATGATCTCGAAAATGAGTAAAGGTGAAGACCATGATCAAGCGTACCCTGAATATACCGGACAATACATTTGAGAGCTTGCATATGGTCAACCCTTGGATCATGCATATGTAAACACACTTGCTGGACTGCATATGTAATATCCGGTCGGGTGAAGGTAAGATACTGTAGAGCCCCAGCAAGACTCCTTAGGATCCTCAAACTCACTACTAGACGCAGCACTAACCTTCTGTTTTGTGTCAACAGGAGTAGCAGATGACTTGCACGAGGACATTCCAGCTCGCTCAATTATCTGCGTGGCATATATACGCTGGGAGAGGAACATACCCCCTTATGTCTCGTCACTGCAATGCCCAGAAAATACGTCAAAGAACCAAGATCTTTGATGGAAAATTCAGAGCTAAGACGATCTATTAGAGACATACGTAGACTAGTAGAAGAAGCCGTTAGAATTATATCATCAACATATAGCAAAAGATAAGCCATGTCAGTCCTGTTTTTATAAATGAACAAGGAATTATCACACTTGCTGTTCGAGAAGCCAAGAGAGATGACATAGTCAGCAAAACGCTTAGAGAATGACCCTTTTCAGGATCTTATATTATTCTAACATTTGTGATGTGCTGTGTCTGTGAATTGTGATGTGCGAGTGTGAATTTAGAAGCAAATCAGGGATGGTGAAGCTCGGAAACAAAACAAAAATATATACCGGAGACTGAGATTGAGATTGAGAGAGGCAAAGAGTTAGAGAGAGATACAGAATTTAGAGAGTTAGAGAGTTAGTGAAAGATTTGTATATGTATGTATGTATTTATAAGGTAAGATTTCAGTCCATTGGAGGCTCTGTGTAGAAGACCGTTGGAGTGGACAGAGACAGAGAGGTTGAACTTGCAGGTTTCTGTTGTGAAAATCAGAGATTCGTGAGGCACACCCGCGGGCCTGTGCGGGCTGGCAGCGCGTGCAGCTCGCACGGGTTCCGTGCGTGCCGGGTTAGTGCGGGTCGGTCCCGGTCCCGGTTTTTCAAAGATAGGATTCGTAACCTGATCGATTATTTCTACGAATTGTGCGGGCTTGAACCGGCCCGGTTCGGACCGAATAATTCCGGGTTTTCGTACGAGCCGGTCTCGAGCGGGCGGTTCAAACCTGCACATTTGGCCATCTCTAGTAGTGACAGTGCTTGGGAATTGAGTTTTAAGTAATCAATAGCTGTAAACTGAATCTGACAAGAGTAAAAGAAGAAAAGAAAAGCCTCAGACACATGATACTCAGAAAAATAATCTGTCGTAACAGATCAGTCTGTCAACTAAATCAATAAGTAGGGTGTAATGCAATTTTCGAAACTACTTCTAATAATATGTCGATCAGCCTTTATGACAAAGGTCATTTGATGTAAAACAAAAGGAACATAAAATGTCAAGCTTAGGTTTTACTATACCTATCTTCAAATATAAAAATGATGGCACTTATCGAT
Organism: Apium graveolens; assembly: GCF_009905375.1. NCBI lineage: Eukaryota > Viridiplantae > Streptophyta > Magnoliopsida > Apiales > Apiaceae > Apium > Apium graveolens. The sequence goes on along the minus strand of NC_133653.1, from coordinate 270,690,843 downwards.
CAGTTTCGAGATTTTTGTATCACTAAATCCATATTTCTTGAAAAGATTCCTAACAGGCTTATCATTATTTCTAGTAACATTACCTTTAGATTGAGCATTGTCTGATAAATATGTATGATTAAAATTCAAGAAACATAAATGGGTTGATTTTAAAGAAGTAACAGTAGTAGCATTGGTGTTTTCAGTTTGTACATATGAAAAAATCTACAAGATAAATATTAAAAACTTTCTAAGCAAAGACGTAAAGAATCTGCAGTAGCACTGGCTAATTAAACAATTAAACATCAAACTTACGATATAATCTGGGTTGGAACTCCGGCTGGGAAAATCATTTTTAATTTTTTAACCATTATGTGTGTCTGAGTCTACCTTGGTGCAACATCTCAACTGGTTTCCTCTTGAATAAAATGAACTTATTTTTTGCCCAGAATTGAGCCTATTTTCTCCTGTCGAAGATTATCGTACAATTGAAGTAAAATACCACATCGCAGCACCTAAGAAAGGACAGTTCTGGGAACACAGCACAAAGACGATGCTGGAAATTACAAAGAAGCTGCTAGAAACAAGTACTAGATGATGCTTGTGGAGAGTCTTGTCTAGCTCACTAGATGATCAACTGATCGAACAAAATATTAAGCTGGAAGCCTTGTTAGTGAATCAGTTGTTCTTTTGTATCCTTTTTTTATCTTCAGTGAAGCAAAGAATCGGCATTTTTTTTAATTAAGCAAGGGCACAATACCATTTTTTGAGCGGCTTGTCAAACTTTTTCTACTCGGGGTAATCAATGACTAATGCCATGTATGGTTCTTTGAGATCTTTCATTTTATTGCCTAAGATTAAATTATCAATTTACAGGTATAGATGTGAAGTCTGTTTAAGCTAATGTTAAAGTCTCCAGGACTCGTTGTTAGTTGTCCCTTGCAGCTGAGTTGATTGCTTCACTGCAGATAAAAGACTACAAGCTTCTTGGTTACATGTTCAGATCAGAATACAAATGATCACTGCTTCAATATCATCAAGCATATTTCTGCTACTGCTTCAATATCATCCTTACCTTTTAATCGTATCATTCACTAAACAATAGGTAAAAAATATATATAGACTATGATACAGAACTGAATACCTTCTTAAGTTACACTGAAGGAGAACATTTTAAGAAGTTATTGTAGCGGGTCTTGAGAAAAATAGAAGATGACTGGATGAGAGAAGTATACTCACATGACTACACGAAAGAGTCTCTAGATTCTGTAACTCTATCAGGAACTAGTTCATTTATATTCAACAAAAAGAGTACTCAAAAAATTATTTAAAAAGAGAAACTCCGCAGCCGGGGATCAAACCCGGATTAATATCAATTTTTTGATTTAGCCAGGGCTACTGCGGATTCAATGTATTATACATTTGCAAAATTAAGATGTATACCTTTTACTGAAAATTGAATGATGTCCAAATGAACCGAGATCATTCAAAATTTTAATAACACGATGTATTTTAACATTAACAAATTTCAAATATCTCATTATAGCGAGGAACACATGAAATAAAAACATAAATTGGATTGCAGGATTTAATAAAGTTGTATCCTTCAGCTTTTGGTTTGCTTTTGTAATCAGAGTTATTAAATCAAGTGTTTTTGTGTAATGTAATTGAGACAGTAACATTTTTTTGCCACGCTAGTTACAATAAATTCCATTTAGGGATCGTTTGTTTCGTCAAATTCTGGAATCAGCTATGGGTTTCGACCATTCCAACCTCATACCTGATATTTGGTTAAAAAAATAAATTTTCATACACATTCCGCAAACTCCCAAGGTATGAGTTTTTCATACCCACTTAGGATGATGTGTATGAGGGAAGGGTATGGGTATCAACTTTAATTTTATTATTTTAATTTCTATTTAAGTAATTAAATAGATATGTTTAATACTAAAAAAATCTATGAACCTAAAATATATAAAAGTAATAATAAATATAATTAAAATAAAATTATTGACTTAATATATTTTAAATTAAAAATATTCATTGTAGTACTCAACCAAACACATAATATCAAATATGATACATGATACTCATACCACTCTAACCCGATTACTGATTTCAACCCGATACCACACATTCAGTCAAACGAATAGTGATACGTTGTACTGAAAAAAATATTATTTACAGGGTTGGTGTACTATTTGAACTCTTGACTTATGTGACGAAGATATGACGAAGATAAGAGTATAGCGAACGGTACACAAAATACAACTGAACATTTTGTAGTTGATCTAACAGCCTCCTACAGTCACTGAAAGTAACACCAAATGAAGAAGTCATTAAAACTTTACTCAGGGTGGTCTAACAGCCTCCTACAGTCACTGAAAGTAACACCAAATGAAGAAGTCATTAAAACTTTACTCAGGATTGCTTGTTATGAACAACACTCATCTTATGTCACCATTAAAGTATCACAAGATTGGAGAGGAAGAAATGTAAAATATGTATTGATTCTGTTAAAATGTTATAATGCTAGACTGTTTCTTCTATATATAGTACAATTTTACACCACTACTTTTATACAAATCATGTTTAGCTGTTATTAAAACTATTATACTCGTAAGGCTCTGTTTTGCCAAAGACTACTCTAAGTTTATCTTGCATAGGTTGTGCTGTTATAGCTGAAGCTTCCAATTGTATCTTAATACTCCTCATTTGTGAGAACCAGAGGTGTCATCTGTGTCGTCTGGTAAACATGTCGTGTTAGCCCCCCACAAATTGGAGACGGATGAAAGAAAGTAAGTCCCAATTTGGAGAAACAAGTCCAATGAGGCACTTTACCAAGACCTTTAGTTAAAATGTATGCAGAATTAAACTTGGATGCAACTGGAAGAACTCATACTAAACCAAGAGTAATTTTTTCTCGAATGAAATGACAATCAATTTCGATGTGTTTGGTGCGAGCATGGTAAACTGGATTAGCAGCCAAGTCGAGAGCAGATTTGTTGTCACAAAAAAAAATCAAAAGGACCATTCAGGGGAAGAGTTAATTCGGTTAATAATTATTTGAGCCATATGACTTCAGAGGATGCATCAGCAAGAGCCCGATCTCTGCTTCAGTAGAGTTACGAGAGGTTAAGGCCTGTTTCTTAGACCGACATGAGATCACAACTGGGCCTAAAGTAAAAGAATAACCACCAACAGAACGACGATCAAGAGGAAAAGCTCCCCAATCACTGTTAGAGAACCCTTGAAAGTGTAAAGGATTATCTGAAGGAAAGAATAAGCCATGTGACATAGTCAGCTTCAAAAATCGAAGAACACGATGCACAACTTCCACGGTTTAACACGTGGTGCATGTAAAAATTAACTCAACAATTGTACCGGAAAAGCAACATCTGGTCGTGTTGTGGTGAGATACAGAAGCTTGCCAATCAGGGCACGATAAGACAAAACATTCGAAAGAAGAGCACCAGACTCATTTGTATCATATAGTTTGATATGAGGATCAATGGGGATAGAAAGGGAATTAGCTTGATACAAATTAGCAACTACAAGTAGATCACTAATAAACTTTTGTTGGCTAAGAAAAATCCCTTTGGAATTTCGTTTGACCTCTAAGCCAAGATAATACTTAAGAGGACCAAGATACTTTATATTAAACTGATGATGGAGAAGGTCCTTCAACTGTTGTATGGATGACATATCATTACTAGCAATAAGAATATCATCAATATACACGACGACTTCCAAATAAATGGGTCCCTGTCGAAATGTGAAAAGTGAAGGATCAAGAAGGGATTGTGTATAATCAGCAGCAAGAAGAGAAGCAGTGAGTTTAGTGAACCACTCTCGTGAAGATTGCTTGAGACCATAAATTGGTTTCATTAGTTTACAGACTAACCGAGTGCCAGGTACAACTTTATAGCCTAAAGGAAGTTGCATATACACATCCTCGGAAAGATCTCCGTGCAAAAAACCGTTGTTGATATCTAATTGTTCAACAAACCAATTTTTGGCATTTGCAATTGCAAGAACACTTCGAACTGTCACGAGTTTAACAACTGCTGCGAATGTTTATGATAGTCTTCACCAGTAAATTGAGTGTACCCTTTCGCCACAAGACGTGCTTTGTATATCTCGATTTGACCATTTTATAAGTATTTAACTTTAAAAACCTATTTGCAACCAACACATTTCTTGCCTAGAGGTAGTGTAGTAAGTGTCCAGGTACCATTAGTTTCCAGGGTAACAAGTTCTTTTTCCATGGATTGAACCCGCAGGGGATCTTTAACAGTCTTATAATAGTGGGTGGGCTCAATGACTGAGGCGGAATAAGCATGGATGACTTGATTATTAGGATCATAGGCTCCATGGTCAATCATGGAAAATTTTGCAAAGGCTGGAGAAGATATATGGAAATCGTTCCACCAACTATGTACAACCCTATTTCGTCTAGACTGTCGAATAGGTAGGGTCACAGGTTGAGAAGCACAAGACTGTCGAATAGGTAGTGTCACAGGTTGAGAAGCACAAGGAGGATCAGGAGGTGATGCTGCACCCGAGTCACCATGAATGGATGGAGGACTAGCATCTGAAAAGTCTGATGACACGAGAGAACCAGTAAGAGAAGGACTGACATCATTTGATTAACTGAGGTGTCGAGAGATTAGGAAACATCTAACCAATTCAAAAAAGAATAAGAATCACATGGCATTACTTCAGTAGATTTTGGATCATCTGTCACACTGTGAAATGGAAAAATATGTTCCATAAATTTCCCATGTTGACTAACAAAGACTGTATGATTATCCATTCTTAGTAATTTGTAACCCTTTTGCTAGAAAGGATACCCGATAAACACACATTTGATAGCACGATTATCGAACTTTTCGGTGGAATGAGAGGAAGCATAACATAAACACCCAAAGCATTTGAGAATACTATAATCAGGAGCTCGTTTATGTAGTATTTCATAGGGACTTTTGTTCTCTAGTAAAGGTGTAGGCAACAGATTAATAATATAGGTTGCAGCTAAAACACAGTCACCCCAATATCGTCGATAAAGTCTAGATTGCAATCTAAATTCCCTTGCTACCTCAAGTAAATGCATGTGCTTACGCTCAACTCTAGCGTTTTGCTGGGGAGTATATGTGCAGGCAGTTTGATGAACTATTCCAAGACTTGATAAAAATTTGGAGAACTGATGATTAATGAATTCACTACCATTATCTGTGCGGACAATCTTGATATGTGTCTTGTACTAATTATTCACATGCATAGAAAAGGCCTTAAAATGTTGAAACACATCAGACTTACTAGGCATGAGGAAAGTCCAAGTTGCTCGTGAACAATCATCAACTATCGTTAAAAAATATTTGCAACCATGAGTAGTAGCAACATGATATGGACCCCAGACATCCATATGTATGAGTTCAAAAATTTGACTAGCATGACTATCACTTCGAGAAAATGATAACATAGATTGTTTAGAACTGGGACAAACCGGACATTCATTGCAAGCAATTGAGTGTTTTAGACAAGGAATAAAACCCAATACAGTTTGAGATGTATGTCCTAAACGCAAGTGCCATAATTTTGAAGTATTTGAACTAGTTTGAGCAACAGATTTAGAGACAGGGGGATTACAAGTAGTAATATGTATAGAACTTCTTATTACAGATGTAGGAGCACAAGTAATAAAGGCCGCCATATTCAACACCAGTTGCTAAGATATGCAGTTGATCCTGAACCTGGATCAGACAATTAGAGGAGGTAAAGGTAAGTCTAACATTAGACTATCGAGCAAGTTTACTAACTGAAAGCAGATTGCAATGAAAAGATAGTATGAAGAGTACATCCTTGATAAACAGTGTGGGAGTGAGATGCACATTACCAACTTTTTGAACAAGTATAGAATGGCAGTTAGGTAAAGCAACATGAATGGGTTTGTGAAGTAGAGAAATACCCGTCATAAGGTTAATATTACAACACATATAACTGGAAGCACCATTGTCCATAATCCACAAATTATTAAAATCTGCAGGAATATAAGACATCATATATAATGCCAAACCTGCAATAGGAGATACATAATCTTCTGGAGTAACATTTCCTACAGAAGTAGCAGCAGGACTTGCCAAATTATAGACCATTTGACTGATTCTAGCCATCTGTTGCTGAAGCTATTCCAGATAAAGTTGAGGAGAGGAACTAACTCCATTAGTGACAGTGTTGGAAACAGATTGATGAACGTTGTTAGCTTGTTGATTAGTCTATATTTGTGCAGGATGAGTTTGAAAACCTCCCTGAGCCCCACTAAATTTTCCCTTGCCACGGCCTCTCGGAGGATATCCAATTAGCTTGAAGCAATTCTCTTTGGTATGTCCCTCCTTATGACAATAATTGCATCTTAATCCCTGCCTTTTAGAATTCAGTGTATCATTGGAAGCAGAACCAGTGTTTGCATTAGAAATTTTAGAGGCTATGGATGCATCAAGTTTAACATTGCCAAGAAAGGCATTAGAAGAAACATATCCTTGCCTTTGTCTCTCTTCTTGTTTGATGAGGGAGAAAGCCTATGCAATAGAAGGCAATGGGTTCATCATAAGTATTTGTCCCCTAGCTGCTGAGAAGCTATCATTAAAGCCCATAAGAAACTGTAACAAACACTTTTTTTGTTCCCTTTCATCAAGCAACTTGTGAGAATCACACTTGCAATTATATTTGCAAGTCACAGTCGGTTCTAAAGCCACATACTCATCCCAAAGATTCTTCATCTTATGATAGTAGAACTTGTAACATCCCCAAATCCGGGGTTGGGGATCCGGGTTGTCACGAGTTCCATTTCCCTTAATAACACTCAATCTTAATAAACAACCAACTACTGCGTACGGTGACCCCACAATATACACACACACCACAAGTTATAGTCTTAGAGATGAATACCAAAATAACACAAGTCATTTTATTCCACAATTATAAGTCAATATACCTCAAAAGGGGGTTTCAGAATAAATTTACATATTCTTTGCCATTATTACAATTCATAAATATACATAAGTCTGGTACATCAAAAGTTGAAAGCTTAGCCTATTGGTAATTTCTACCTCAGCTATAGCGGCATCAACGCCTCCAGGAAACTGCGAAACATTTTCTATCCGCTTGCGAATTGGGAGCTTGGTCATGTTCATCTTGTCTATCTGTTGTTGTGTGATGAAAGAAGGAAGCAAAGGTGAGCAACAAGCCCACCAAAATAACATGTATAAATAATTGACAATATATGAGCATTCTCATAGTACTCATGAAAGTCTTGGTCAAGAAGAAATGAACCAAGTTTGATATCTTAACGCGACCAAGTCACAAAATGTTCAATATATATGTATATATACTTTTGAAAATCTTTGAAATTCTCTTCCATGCATAATATACAAAGAGTTCCAGTTTATTACTATATAAAAATATCATTGCAAGGTGATCTCATACATTTAACCTTATCTCAACATTTTTCTGAAAATCTTTGTCATGCATAAGATAATCATTTACTAGATATAAGTTGAAAGATGAAGTCACAAGACACTCCCATATACATATATCTTTTTCGAATACTACTTGAACTACCACCGTTCAAGCTATAATTAGTTTCAAAAGTTTATCACATAGATGAGACTAGAAGATAAGAATTGAATAGATTCAATCTTTGAAATATCATTTAAAGAAATGAAGTTACTAGATACTTCATTAATTCCCGATATATATATATATATATATATATATATATATATATATATATATATACCTATATATATCTCATACATTCCTTGAAACCCTCTGTTATGAAAAGTATAAATAGAGTTATAATACCCAATAAATTTGGAAAGAAGAAAATTTTGGCATAAACCCAATATCTTGCTGATCAGGAAAAGATACCCATTAAGTAACCTTTTCTACTAGTAGATGGATGAATTCCTCGCCAGTCATCACCTTGTCCGTATTAGGACCTCGTGCTAGACCGTTACCCGGCCACTCACGTATTGATGGGCTGTCACCCAGCCTCTTACACCTTGATAGACAGTACCCCGGCCTGTCGCTTATGTCAACTCAATTAGATGGACTTACTTCCCGAACGTTGGGCAAGTAATAAAATTGTTTTCTCAAAATAGCAACCTCGTTGCCAATATATAATACACCAAAGAGCCGGATTCCTCAAATTTTTGAGCGAGTATTCAAGTCCCTTTCGAAAGGAAGATCTTAAATTTGAAAACAAGTTTTGGGATCCGCTCTAGCCTTAAAAAAATAATTTTGAAGACTCGAAAATATTTTTGAAAGCATTTGGAATAAGAATGATTTGATAAAAATAAATCAATTCCAAGATAATCAAAGAATATCTGAATATTATGCTATAAATAATATTCAAATAAGGAATAGCTTTTATCAAAGCAAATGAAGTAAAAGTTTTGAAAATAACTTTATGAAAATATTTAAGGTAAAAATGATTGACGATATCAATCATTTCTCGAATACTTGGCGAATAACATTATCTTTCAACTTATTCTTTAATATTATCTTTCAACTTATATCTCAAATGAAGTAAATGATTATGTATCATTAACTACATTATTCTTTAAGAAAATAATGAATAATATTTAATAAAATATACGGAGTCATAAGTACTCGAATGAATATTTAAACTAATATTCACTTATAATTTAAAACTATCGAATAAACATTATTCGATTAATAGTTTTGAAAACTATATATATTTATAATATATTCGGGAACATCGCCTCCCGGTTTTAGGAAAATATTTAACTTTTGGTCCCCTATACTAAAGGTGTACGCAAATAATGCCTATCTCTAGCATAGGTATTATGCAGTTTATAATAATTGAATCGACAATAAAATATCAAGATTACGAAACAGGCATGCATATATATATATCATAATAACATGCTCCAATATATCGCAAGACTTGCTAATAACAACCATGCACTTATCTCAAAATAATGCATCAATATACTTACACCACAACAACAGTATAACGGGTAGAAAACTTGCCTGAGTGTTCCGGGATAGACTTAAGCTTGGAGTGGGTTCGGTAACCTATGAACAACAACATAATCTGGAATTAGACCACGGTCGCTTAAGAAACTAGTCAAAACTCACTCATACCCTAACGGTCGCTTACGCTCGCTTATACGCTTAACAATTTGCGTCAATCGCTCGCGTACCCTCGGCTCCACCAATTTTAATAAATTAACCGTTACGAATTTTAAGGCGACTCTTTCGCGAGAAATTTATTAACTGCCTTATTCACTTTTCATAATTATTTCGTATTCCAATTAGCCTTTAAGGGCCTTAAACAAGGTCTCAAAGTAAAGGGAGGGGTAAAGGTTCGTTCGCGAAACACTGTTACTTAAAATGGTCGTTTCTCCTAAACCGTAAATCGGATCTAAGCCAACCACATACCAAAACGAAGCTTACGACATGATCTAACTAAAAATGGAAAAGTTACAGATTGGTCAGTGAGCTTTCTGTCCCGAACACCAAGTACAAACAGCTGAGTGAAAATGGGCATGGTGGCTTATGTTTACGCGATTACCAATTTTAAACTACACTAACTCCTTACCAATTCATTACAAACCACCAACCATCATCAATATATCAAACACAACTTAGATCAAGGCAAAGTCAGTCCATAATCTCAAGGTTTTCCAACTCATTCAACCACAAACATGATCTACTAACCATAACTTAAGATTCATTAACCATTAACCAAGATTCATATCCAAAATCACCACAAATCCAACCAAACTTCTAACAAACAAGGATCATGCTTCTAATATACTATATTAAGCATAACAACTCCTAAATACTCAAAAGTAAAGCTAGGGTGTGAGGTTTTACCTTCCTTGGTGAGTAGAAATAACTAAGAAGCTTGAAATAGCCCTTGAAAGTCCTTACCAAAGCTAGATCTAACCAAAAGCATAAGATCAAACAATTATAATTCTTGAAAATACTATTCACTCTCTTCTTTAATGATTTATTGAAAAGTATTGTAAAGGAATTTGTGTCTTAGATTCCTATGATAGCCATAACTAAGTACAAAGGACCTAGGATAATTACCTTACAAAATAACAAAGCTTGGATCTTGAGTTTTGAAATTCTTTCTTGCTTGAAATGGGGGAGGCCGAGAGCTTCTTGTTCTTGGAACAAGAAGTCTACTTTTCTTTTTGTGTAAATGAATTGTTTGGTTGATTTCTCTTTTTTGCTTTGTTAATTTAGAATTTACCATGGTAAGAAAATACTTGGCTAATAATCAACCAACTAAAAATATCTACTAGTCATGCTTATATCATCTTGATTGTGTCATCTTTTAACACATGTCTCCTCCTTGTGGTGTGATGACATCACCATCCACTAACCTCTTTGATTAAACCTTAATTACTTTGCTAATGACCGCTTATCTGTTATACGATTCGCTTAATTTTAGTTCTCGTTCGTCGTTTGAGGGATCATATCCGGGATCTTATTACTTGGGTTCCCCTAAACCTTTCTCAATATTTTATATTCCTTTTTATGATCCTCTCTTATAATCCTTGAATTTAAATCCTTTTAATCATGTTACCTTATACTCAATTCTTTCGGTATCTGGTGGAATTTCGGGAAAAACCAAAGTGTCTGAATTCCAATTATGGCGATCTTTACATACCCTTATATACATTATGGAGTGCTAATATGATCTCAGAATATCCATTAAAGAACCCCTACACAGGGTGGTCTGACAATTTTACTCAATCAGCAAAATCAGCAAAAGTTACTATTCATCAGGGTCTCAAAAATTTCCAAAAATTGGGGTTATTACATAACTCAACAGATTTATCCAAACTTTTATATTTGCAAAATTTGCAAATATATTTGGTATATATTTGAAAAATTTTATAATGTGGTATATATTTGCAAAATTATGATATATACCTTTTACTGAATATTGAATGATGTCCAAATGAACCGAGATCATATAAAATTTTAATAACACGTAATAACACGCGTATTATTAAAATTTAACAAACAAAATTTTAACATTAACAAATTTTAAATATCTTATTTTTTACAAAATTATAGTGAGGAACTCATGAAATAAAAACTGATACGAATAGAAAATATATCATAAAGACAAATTAAATGTCACATTAATTACGATTGGAATTCTTATCCAAAGCCTAATACAAAACCAGACCGGTCTAAGCTCATAACAGGCTAAAGACGGTCCAATAAGTCAAGGCCCACAAACATATATCGTCAAGTTCCACGAACATGAGCTGTTAATTGACTAGGCCCAATACGGCTGAAATAGCAGAGACATCACGTTCAACATGAAAACTAACTCTTATAAGGAAGAATCTAGAATCCCTTGCCTTACAGGAGTCCTAATTACCATCTAAGTTGAAGACTTGTCCACCAAGTCTCCCAACACCAGGGTAATCCTAGACTCACCTATATATAAAGGGATTTATCCCTCAAACTAGAACTACGTTTTTGGCTTGATTCTCTACAACACAGTGATACATAGGCATATTGCAAGGACAGTCAGTCCCCACTGTGAGTATAACCATTAAAACTTGAGATTCACAAACCCTAGTATTAAATACTAACGAATCCTAATTTTCATTCAACAACATTTGGCGCCGCCTATGGGACACAACAACAACCATGGTACTTACATGGAGCAGAAACAACAGTGAAATTGACGATCAAGTCCCATCACAACCAATCCCATCAAAAGTGGAGTTATCCCCGCACTCAACCTATGTCACCACTCAAAGAGGAACCCCTGCAGAGGCTTCTGAGGCTCAACCTCAAGGGACGAATTCCTCAATCCAAGATCCACCCCTAGGGATGAATCCCCCAGCTCCTCAAGGGACGAGTCCCCAATTTCAAAAACTATAGTCAACAAAAAACCTTCAACTAGTTGGGTATGAGTACTCAACGATCATGACCCCAGGGACAACCAACCCACCATACGGGATGCCTCTATACCCTAAGGTTGGAGAAAGTGGACCCTCTAGTAGAGCCGAAGGACAAAGGTGGACGCCCCTATACATCAGTGGCTTGGATCCCATCCCTAAAAATTGAGAGTTCTCTGGGCCCTATTCCGATAGAGACTCCGACTCGTCGGATGATGAAGTCGCTCCAAGGAGGAGACGTGCTGGTAAAGAGCCGATATCTAATGGTTATCAACAATATAGGAACACTCAAAGGATGATTCCCGAAGATGTACAAAAGAGGATCAGGGCTAATAAAGCTGAGAGCCAAAGGTTGAAACATGATCTTGAGATGCACCAGACACCGAGATCTCCACCTCTAACAAGACTAAGGGACTTTCCTCCCATTTTAGACCAGGAAGGTCCAATACCAAGATAAAGGGTTACGACCATAAGGGTCGATCCAAGTGATTTGATGCCCATAGGATATCCAGATGATCGAAACCCACCATTCATTGAATAGATAGTGAATTCCCACATATCAAGGAAGTTTAAGATGACCACCATCAAGTTGTATGATGGAACTAGCGACGCAGCTAACCATGTTATGACGTTCTCAAACGCTTTATTCCTACAGCCCGTGAATGACGCTATCAAGTGCAGGGCCTTTCCTCAAATCTTATCGGGTATGGTTCAAAGGTGGTACAGCTGTCTACCCCCTAACTCGATTAGATCTTTCAAAGATTTGATTCAAGCTTTCATCAATCAATTCATTAGTGGCAGAGTACACGAGAAGAGTTTGGCTTGTCTCACGGGCTTAGTCCAAGGAGTAAAGGAGTCTCTTAGAGACTACCTGAACCAATTCATGAAAAAAGCCCTGAAGGTCCCGGATCTCGACGACAAGGTAGCTATGATAACCCTAAAGTAAAGGACTAGAGATGAGTTCTTTAAGATGTCCCTGACCAAGTGCCCTCCTTAAAGCATGCTGCAACTCTAGGATAGATCCGAAAAATATATCAAGGTAGAGGAAAGTATGAAGAAGACGGTGGTGAATAATGAGCTTGCGGACAACAAGAAACGGAAGACGGATCAGGAGTATGACGCCAAGGAAAAGTATCCTCGAACTAAAAAAAACTCTGACTACTCTTCTTGCGACATTGTTCACCTTATATATTAATTATTTAATTAAAAAAAATTTAAATAAAAGATAAAAAGTGTAATAAATATCTTACATTTAAATAGGAATGCAACGGTAAATTTATATAATTTTTCAGTTAATAGTCTAAATTTTAGTTTTTAAGTGTATTATTCAAAAAGATTTAGTGGCTTAAATTACAGAAAAGAAAGATGTAGCATGTCCATCATCTAAAGTATCAATTCAGAAATTTGATGACGATGATAACGAGGATGACTAGTTCGAGTAATCGTCATTTGATGATTATATTTTAGAAACTAAAGAATATTTGTCATTTAATGATCTTGAGGATGATTGTACCATGCCAATGTATAAATGTATTTGTTTACCCACCCAAGTGTATTTTTCTACAAGTCATAGTACAATAAATACTTATATTATTGATTTATAACTGATTTTAAAGTGATACATACTCAATCAAAGATCCTCCAAGTGCTGAAATTGCATATTTGTCACAATCGTGTTCTTTTGAGTATTAATGAAAAAAGTTCAAACTTCAAATATTTGTGATTTAGTAACAATCTCAGATATACCTTCTAGACCAATGTATCTTGACAATATTTGTGATTTAGTACCATAATATTTAGTTAAATTTGGTTGGTATAATGTATCTCGGATTAAAATAAAATAATGTAAATTATTAATTCATGATTAAATAAAATTAACATCATAAAAAGTATAATTCGTACTATAGATCTAAACTAAAACTTAGCTGCATCATTAAGTTTAATATAATCATAGTTTTATTTTTTCTAGCCAACTCCCTCTCTCATCTCGTGGGGTTTATCTAGTTTCAAGTTAATCGAGAGCTCCGAGGAGAGAAGTTAGACATTAAATTGATTTTTGGATATTTGGGCTGTTGCAACTTAGGGTTTATTTTAACTTTGGCCTCGTGTTTTATGTCAAAAGTTACCGATTAATCGCTGCAAAGTACATTTTTGAAATCATTATTATCATATTAATTAAAAAAATTATTATTAGCTAAATTTGACCACCGGCGGTCATATTTAGTTAAATTTGACCTAATTGTGTCGGTCTTTTTGAGACTGGTCAAATTTAGCAAAATCGGTCAAATTTAATATAAATTTGACCGATCAAATTTGACTGCCTAAAATTGACCGATTAAATTTGACCAAATTTTTGAAAATTTTGAAATTTGAATTTTTTTAAATTGACGCCTAAAAATTTGAATTTTTTTGAATTTTGCCGCTAAAAATTTTAGAATTTGAAAAATTGTGAATTTGCCGCCTAACGTAAAGCAAATTTGACTGAATTCCGTCAAATTTATAAATGTGACCGAACGCAGTCAAAAATATAAAATTGACCGAAGGAAGTCAAATTTAACTGTAACCCATATTTGTCAAATGCAGTAACTTCCCGGTACATTCTGCTAAGTTTTTGCCAAAAATCTGCTACAACACATAATTTTTATTATTATGATTTTTTATCACTAATCAATATACAATTTATGTCATATAAATAATTAACACAGCAAAATAATTATGTATCATATTTCATAATTATTAATATTATTTTCATTACAAACTTACTTATAGAACTTAATAAAACTTTCAAACCGAATTCTAAAACACTAATTTTTTTTATTTAGTTTGACGAAAATGGTCATCGGACATTGCTTGTTGATGAATATGCTACCGTCACCGGAATAACTTCGATTGTTGAAAACGCTTTTTTCTCCAAATTTTCACAAGTTAGAATTTGTTATTGTTAATGTTAATGTTATATGAAACAAAATTTGTAAGAGATTAGTTTAACATGTATGAATATCTAAGTGTTTGTATATGTATGTATATATATTTGTGTATATTTGTGTTTATGATTTGTGGGAGAAGGTAGAGAAAGGTGGATGTGTGGGAGAGGGTATGAAAGAGAGGTGGAGAGGAAAAGATGAAAGAGATAATGGAGGAATTAAAATATATATGTATATATATAATGTATTTATATGTAAAAGAGAGTTGCTGTGAAAAAATCTGGACCATTGGATTGTAATTTTGGTTAGTTAAATTTGAACTGTTGGATGTGTTTCACATGGATCGCTGACATGGCATCAAATTTGACCATGTTCGGTCAAATTTATAAATATGACTCCCTCCAGTCAAATTAATAATTATGACCGATTTCGGTTATATTTATAAATATGACTAATGCCGGTCAATTTAGTAAATTTGACAAACTAGGATTTACGGTCAAATATGTACTTAAATTTGACTAACAACGGTGATATTTTTAAATGTGACTGAAAGTAGTCAATTTTATAGATGTGATAAATATGATAAATTATATATATATATATATATATGGAATTGATAAATAAACTTAAAAAATATTATTTAAACTCCAAGTATATTGCAAATGACATAACTACCCATAATAGAAACAAGTTCCAAGAATTTTACTTTTAAAAATCATGAAAAAATGTGTAATAAAATGTCTAAAATTTAAAAGTGGAGTTTATATAGTAAAAAGTGGAGGTTATTTAAAAATTTCATAAATATATATATAAATAATGGATTTGCAATTCATATAATCATTTTAGTTTTTATATAAACTCTTAAAGTTTAAGAAAGTTAAAATTCATATCGTTGGATGGTTCAAATTCTAATTTAGATAACACAACGCTACTAACCATTGTATGTGCAATCCGTAAATTTAAACTTCAAATTATATATATCAAGGAATAATTTGAATTATGCTTGATTTTCTTCACTCGATCACTATTATCGTCTCTTAAATTTTTTTTAGTTTATACAATATGTTGTTACACTACATTTTTAAATACATTTATTTTTTCTAAAATTCAAAATTCTTAAATAAATCTAACATTAATATTTTTTATTGATTTCTCAATTTGATATGATATGTGCCTAAAATAAATTTATAAATTGATTAAGCATTTTAATTTTAATTTTTAATTATTTTATTTTACTAGGATTTGTTCAAGCAACAAGTTGGTATGGCCCACCTATCTTCCGAGTAGGAATGGCAACGGGTCGGGTTCA
The DNA here is from genome assembly GCF_009905375.1 of Apium graveolens. Classification (NCBI taxonomy): domain Eukaryota; kingdom Viridiplantae; phylum Streptophyta; class Magnoliopsida; order Apiales; family Apiaceae; genus Apium; species Apium graveolens. Next base: position 270,674,665 of record NC_133653.1, on the reverse strand, counting down.
GATCGGGTTCGGGTCGGGTATCATTAAATCCAAATTCAAATATTTTCGGGTTATCCAAATCCAAATCCGTCGGGTTTCGGATCCGATCGGATATTTTTCGGGTATCCAAAATTACGATTAATGTATTCAAATTCAATATCATTGATGCATAGAATCACCATTATCTACATTTATATATATTATCTAATATTAAAATAAATATATTATTAAATAGTCAAAAGCATTATACGGCACAAGTTGACAGGTTGAGTAAAATTTAAAATAAGTTAATAGCATAATATTTAGTATTACATCGCAAATGAATTATATATATATAAAGTACAACTTAAATAATAAAAGTTTTGATTAAAAAAAGAGTTATAATTCAGTAAATAAGTCTTAACAATCTTGATATTAATCAATTACTACTAATAAAATAAAATAAAAATATGTAATTTATATGTCTTTTCATCTAAAATATTATAAATAATACATTATGGAAACATTGTATACTATTTTATGTATCGGGTTTTTATTGGATTTCGGGTTCGGATCGGGTTTGCATCGAGTTTGGATTGGGTTTCGAATTTTGGATCGGGTATCGGTTCGGTATCGTTGAAATCCAAATCCAAATCCAAATCCAAAACTTCAGGTTCGGTATATCCAAATTTCGTATTTCGGACCGAGTATCCTTCAGATCGGATTAAATTGCCATCCCTGCTTCCGAGGTCACTAGTTTACACTTTCGCCAACCTTTTCTAAAATTTTTGTCATATAACTAAAATATATAGATGTTGACATCCGTACGGTTGGATCATTCATAAAAAAATTTAAAAAAATTAAAACATCAATATGAGACTAAACACTAGTAAGAACTATTGGTCAAACTATTGGTTGACTGTTTAAATAGCAAACCAAATATGTATATTTTTTTTCTAAAATTGTTATCATATTACTAAAATATATAGATCTTGAGATCCGTACGGTTGGATCATTTATAAATATTTTCAAAAAAATCGATACATTGATATGGGACTAAAGACAAGTAAGAAGTACTCGTCAAACTACTAGCTGACTGTTAAAATAGCAAACAAATATATTTACTTTTTCTAAATATTTATCATATCACTAAAATATATATATATATGTTGACATACGTACGATTAGATCATTCGTAAATAGTTTTAAAAAAAATAAAACACCAATATGGGACTAAACACTAGTAAGAGGTACTTGTTAAACTATTGGTTGAATGTTTAAATTAGAAAACCAAATATGTATATTTTTTCTAAAATTGTTATCATATTACAAAATATATAGATCTTGACATCCGTACGATTGGATTATTCATAAATATTTTTAGAAAAATCGAAACATTAATATGGGACTAAACACTAGTAAGAAATACTCGTCAAACTACTGGTGGACTGCTAAAATAGCAAATCAAATACATTTATTTTTTTCTAAACTTTTTATCATATCACTAAAATATATCGATATTGACATCTGTATGGTTGGATCACTCATAAATATTTTTTGAAAAATCGAAACATTAAAATGGGACAAAACACTAGTAAGAAATACTCGTCAGACAACTAGTTGACTGTTAAAATATCAAACCAAATATATTAATATTTTTCTAAAATTTTTATTATATTACTAAAATTGACTACTCGCAGTCACATTTATAAACATGACTGCCGTCAGCCAAATTTGATTTTAATAATATTCATTTATTTTGGGTGGGAAATTTAGCACCAAAATATAAATTTGACCGCCCCTAAATATGACTGTTTACGGTCAAATTTACAGCTAACAAATTTTGTTCACTTGGCGGGAAGTTTCCATTTCTTTTTTTAGGACTCAAAAAATAAAAATGAACGAACAAATTTGACCAGAAAATAAATTTGACTGCAGCTAGTCAAAATTAAATATTGACCATTAGTAAATAAATATTTGACCTCAAATTTGACTGCTTTCGGTCAAATCTAAGTCTGGCCAGTTATAAATAAAAGTTGACCTTAAATATGACCGTCGTTGGTCAAATTTAGCTGCAGTCATATTTAGCTAGTCAAATTTACCCTTATTTTTTTGTAGTGACAAATGGCTGAAAATACCCATTCTGTGAAGTGGATGGCTAAAAATACCGTTTTGGATACGCATTTGCCATTTGGGTATCCTGTTTTGTACTAGATACGCATTTGTCACATAGGTATCTAATTTATTTATTTTATTTTTTTTAGATACGCTTACGCATTTGTCAAATAGGTATCCAATTTATTTATTTTTATTTTTTTCCAATTTATTTTCTTAATTTTTTGTAGATACGCATTTGGCAAATGCCTATCTCAATGGTAATACTCAAACTACAAATGCATATTTTTAATAATTTTCTTAGTTACCCAATTCTCAAATGCGTATTACACTTACCCAATTATAAAATGCATAACCAAAACGGTATTTTCAATCATGTGTTTTGAAAATGGGTATTTTCAGCCATTGCACCCAAAAAATGGGTATTTTTAAACATCACCCTCCATATAGGTAATTATTATTTTTTAACAATCCCTATTTATTGGCAGTCGACCTGTTTTTATTGGTCATCACGTCGATTCTAGTTCTAAATTGATATTAAAGTAAATTTACTCTACCAATTTAAATTTAAATTGTATAATTTTATGATAGATATTAAAATTAAAAAATAATTTGTTAATCGGTATCACGATCTCAAGATAAAAATAATGCACACTTTTCTAGATAAAACAAATAAAACTAAATAATATTTAACGGGATTGGTTGGTATAATATAGCTCGAGTTAAGATAAAATAATAGATAATAGATGCAACTGCTCTCACTAAAAATATTATTTTTAAATTGAGATAAAATGAAAACACACTATTCAACCGGATTAAAAAACTAGTATATAATTGATCCAAACTAAAACGAATTAAAATCAAAATATAATTCGACCACCTAAAAATAAAATTATATATATACTATTTATCCGAATTATAACAAAATAATCATTTTGATCCATAAATAAAAAATTAAAATCAAACTACAGTAATTAGTCCAATTTGGTTAGTATAATGAATCTCAGATTAAAACACAGTAATGTAAATTATTGATTCATGAGTACATAAAATTAACGTCACAGTAAAGCATAATTATTGATTCTCATTTTTCCGCATCTTTCTAGTTTTTATTTTTAAGATCATCCATATTTCATATGTAATTATTATTTTTTTTAACCCTATTGGTCGGCCGGGTCAATCCTATTGGTAGTCGGTCAATCCCTACTGATCATTACGATAATTGTAATTCTAATTAATATTAAAATGAATTTATTCAACAATTTAAGTTCAAAACTCTATAATTTATACTAAATATTAAAATCAAAAGATAATTTGTTAATTGATATAATGATCTCAAGATAAAATAATATAATTTACTCTTTTCTGGCTAAACAAATAAAACTAAATAATGTTTAGCGGGATTGGTTGGTGTAATATACCTCGAGTTGAGACCAGATAATAGATGTTATTTATCTGGCTAAAAATATTATATTATTAAATTGGGATAAAACAAAACACACTATTCAACCAGATTAAAAAATTATTATATAATTAATACAAAATAAAATGAATTAAAATTAAAATATAATTCGAACAACTAAAGCAAAATTGTATATTTATTATTTATCCAAATTAAGAAAAACATCATTTTGATCCATAAATAAAAAGTTAAAACCAAAGTACCATAATATTTAGTTAAATTTGGTTGGTATAATGTATCTCGGATTAAAATAAAATAATGTAAATTATTAATTCATGATTAAATAAAATTTAACATCATAAAAAAGTATAATTCGTACTATAGATCTAAACTAAATCTAAGCTACATCATTAAGTTTAATAAAATCATAGTTTTATTTTTTCTAGCCAACTCCCTCTCTCATCTCGTGGGGTTTATCTATTTTCAAGTTAATCGAGATCTCCGAGGAGAGAAGTTAGACATTGAATTGATTTTTGGATATTTGGGCGGCTGCAGCTTAGGGTTTATTTTAACTTTGGCCTCGTGTTTTATGTCAAAAATTACTGATTAATCGCTGCAAAGTACATTTTTGAAATCATTATTATCATATTAATTAAAAAAATTATTATTATCATATTAAATTAAAAAAATTATGTGATACTCCCGCCGTCCCTCTCATTTCTTCACATACTTTTTTTTCGTGCTTGACACGCATTTCAAGACTATTATAAAATATGGTTCTATAATTTTATTATTAAAATTTTCTTCTTTTTTTGTATAACAATTTAAACATAATATTTTTATTAAAAAAATATTTAAAGTTATTTAATAAATCATAATTTACAGGAGTCTTAAAATGCGTGACGATCGCTGTCCCCAATGTAAAGAACTTGGGGTGATGGAGGCAGTGTATTATTAACATTATTACACTACAAGGAAAACAAGCTTCAACAACGGTTTATGTCCGTTGTTTGATACCCTATTTTTCCATTGACTATTGAGCCGCCGTCTGTTAGTTGGATCAGACAGCGGCTGAAAAATGTTGTCTGAGATTATACAGACAATGATTATGGATTAAGCCCGTTGTATTACATCCAGAAAAGACAACGTTTTTTGCTTGTTTTCGTCCTAACAAGCGACATTACTCAAGGGTTCTCACAAACTAAGAAAACCGTTGTGTAGGGTATAACATTAAAACCAATCCTATAATACTTATTGTTGTATAAACGTTGTTGTGTATCCAGATAGACAACAAAAATGAAATTGAGCTCGTAGAACTCTTGTAATAAAATTCTACACACAACAGATTTGTATTTTTATGTATGGCATGATCTAATACATACAATTGTTTATTTGTCCAAACGTATTGCATGAATACCTTTGATACAATATCTTAATATTTTATAGACAATGGTTTACTAGTGTTGTGAGATTTAATTTTGCACCAAAGTTTTGTGTTCGAAAGCATTGTTTTAGTATTAAAGACATGATATTTTAATGAAGCTTGGTTGTTAAAAGCGTTGTCTTACACAAAATATAACAAGTAATCAAATGAAATTAACTTTGCAAATCTAAACAAAAGTTCTAAAGTTAATCCATGATCGAAAATCACAGCAATATAGTTATACAAAAGCTAAAAGCATATTGATATCACTGCCTTCATGAGTCTAAGATTTCTACTACAAATTAAAGAAAATATAGAGTCTACAAAGATTTGATGTTGGCTACTCAGAGCTCACTTGGCCTTTTCAGCTTCTCTTCACGTCTTCCGCAAGAGCTATGTCCTTGCAATATCATTATAGCATGTGATAGGAAATTTCCCAATCTGGAGAAAACAATCTTCAAAATAAACCGACAACCACTCTTAAGTTAATATTCTTTTCCTGTCTGCATTATAAGAAAAACAAAGAACTGATAATGTCTAAATCTAGACAGAAGAAGAAACCCTTAATCTAAAATCCTGCATTTTTAATTCAAGGAATGCATACAACATAATTACATAGAAAATCATATATCCTTGTGCCAAACTTTTGGATGTGATTGACCTAAATGTGCACTAGATACTATTAGATATCATAAAGGGATGTACACTAGATTTTTTTAAATAAGAAAGAGTAATTTGAGAGAGATTTAAAATCTGTAAGTTTTAAGAAAAATAGAACTTGGCACCTGGTTTTTTCTGTACATGTGGATGGTAGCAACTCTGTTGGTCAGGACTATCAACGGATCACCTGCTGAATTTATCCCTTTCGCCTCTCACCTGCATTATATGCCTAATGTCTATGTGTATATATTTGATATGTGTACAAACCCCACATAAGAAATAGTTCCGGTTCTTCAGGTATATTCTCTTTCTATCCCTCTCTAGTAGCTTCACATATTCCATGATCAGATTTGACCATAAAAGACATGTTACACTTTGCATCATCCCCCAATATTCTCTTCTGCCTTGACCTCGATTTCTTGCTAATAAGAGAAAGGAATCTACTTCTGATCAGAAGGAAGTTTAAACACAATAATTTCATGCTTACTTAAGACCTTAAAAAGTCTAGCATTTTAATGTTAAACCACCAACACTTTTTAATAAAAGATATTCAACCTAGTTACCTAGAACAAATTGTATCTTGTGTAAGGTTAGAAATATACCTAGTTTAGCATGTTAAGGATAGTTTCTCAAGTGAAAACATAATATTTGTGCTGAAAATTGAACTCATATTTGCAATTTTGTGTGGACAGAAGGAAGGCAGGCATACAGGAAGAAGTGTTTAATATTTATTAGACAAATCACCATCCTTATCTGATGTCAAACAAGAACAGAACAATAAAAGCTGTAACCCCATACTTAACAACGTCAATCAATTTTTAATTTTTTTTCTTTAAATGGAAAATCTAATCCAGAAAGACATTGATAATTACGGAAAAGAAGTAACCAATATTTAATAACTAACCATTTGATCAGCCAGAATTAAGACTGTCTTTAACGAGAACTTTCCTCCACAATAAACGAACAAATTTTCAAGACTTGGCCCAAGTAAATCTAGGACAAGCAGATTATCTTCACCATCTACACCAAACCATTTTGTGCCAGGTATACCACCTAAAAAGACAAACAAAGTTTAAACACTACACGAAACCAAATAATTTGTTATTAAGGTGTTGTATCACAATCCAGTGACAGAGCTAGGCGCAAACACATTTATTATACAAGAAAGAATTTTGTAATGTAAGAACTTTAAAGGTAAAATACGTGTACCTCCTCCCTGAAGAATATTATATAATTTGCCCTCATATAGAAGTTGTGGATTTTTTGTCATGTTCTTCTCCTGCACGACAAAAAATAAAATCAAACTGCACTTGACATAAACATAAACATGCACATTCTCAAGGTCATAAACATGTAAAGGGTCTCCAAACAACACACGAAACATGAATACATACAAAATAACTGAAAACAGGCTTAGTCATTCCCAAACATATTCTTCTCACATTAATTAACATCACAATGCTACCCTCACTCTATCAATAAATATATTTATAAGCTCATAAACCAATAAGCCAAACGATCACAATCCTTGCAAACACAACCTACCACTACAACATTTTTGCAATCTTACAACTGTTTTTTTTTCGTTGTCTAAAAGGTAGTTTTTCCGTTGTCTATCCAACACTCGTGTGATCGAAGGTTGGACAACGGTTGTTAATACAGTTGTAATAAGGGAGATTCAACAACAGTGTTTAACACTGGTTACAATCTGGATGACACAACGGTTGTTTTAGAAAAACTATTGTTGGAACATTTTTAACATGACAGTTTTCTTAGTAATAAACAACGGTTTATTTACGTCAAGAAAAAGTTCTAAATTTTCTTTCCAATTTTAAATATCTTTTCCAAACAACAGTTATTTTATCCATCTATTATTTATATAACAAAACAACAACAGTTATTTTCAGAGGTAGTAATATAAGTATCTTTTAGACAACAGTTTTAGGGTGGTGTTATAATGCAAAAGAGATAACGGATTACTTTTCGGGAACCATTGAAGAAACATTTGTAACACAACAGTTTACTAAGTAATAGACAACAGTTTAAAAAACCATTATCTTATTAGGTATATGCATTTTGCATATCAATTTCATATTTAATTAAAACCAGCTGCATAAAAAACCACAAAAAATATTCCCCTGCCAAAATAAAAATACCATAATCCATACCATAATCCAAAACAAAATCATACCATAATCTAGGCCCCCGCCAAAACAAAACCAATTCACTACCATACCATAATCCATACCATACCATAATCCATCCGTTCAACAATCCAAAACAACCAGATCTACCTACCAAACTACCAGCAATCCACCGAACATAAAATACATTATCGCAAGTCTACTTATCACCAACTACATACATAAAACATCCACTTTACGATAAGTTCAAACGAGTCTACTTGTCAACATACGATAAGTTCAAGCGAGTCTACTTGTCAACATATGATAAGTTCAAACGAGTCTACTTGTCACCAACTACATACATAAAACATCCAGTTTATGATAAGTTCAAAAGAAAAGAAAGGCAAGGACCTAGCTTGCACAATGTTTTATAAAATATTTTGCAAACTCAACCCTGATCTCGTTGATGTCATCCTCAGTGTAAACCAGGTTTGATCTACGCAGCCACTGAAATATCATCCAAAATTTTGTATAAGTAACATGTTCTGCCCTTATAAGAGTAAATACAAAGTGGATGAAAAGGCCCACAGATAGTCAATTGTCACCTTATTAGCAAAGTCCAGCTCCTTATCATGAATGATTTCCATCATGTATCGCATCACAAATAGGCCACAATCCTTGTTCCCGATCTGCACTGGAACTCCCTAAAATATCAAACAAAAAATCATTTAAAATATCCAGTCTCCTTTAATAACATAATTAATATATGATCACAAAAATAAATAAATACCGCCATGTTCTCCCACAATACTTTCTTCTTCGGAACCTTTTTCAAATCCTCCTTGTACATTTTAATGGCACTGCAACCAAAACGAGATATATCAAAACACAAAATAACCACTACAAAATATGGTCGGACAAGATTTATAAGTCAAGACTTAATAATCAAATTTTATAACGTGAACTCTTACTTGTCGACAACATCCACCCATTCTCCATTTGCAATTCGACGTTTAAGAGGGTCCATATAGTAGACTACCTCTGCGTCTGGATTGACAACTGTCAGGGTTCAGTGGTTGCTACGAAAAATAAACAGAGGTGCTTGTTAAATAGTAAAGCCTAAATTTGATGCTTTTTTGTCACTCAAACAACTTAAATATCATAAAAAAAATTACATTTCTATTGAATTAAAATCAACCTAAAAATTATTTAAACTTACTATTTGTGAAAAATAATCCAAAATGTGATACTAGTAGAATGTAATTTACTGTAATAAACATGATCAGGTATAACATCAAAAATTGAAGGCTCATACTGATAAAATTTAAATTCCAGTAAATAAATCAACTTTAAAACTGAACCTATACAATTATCATCAAATTTGAACTTCAAATATTATGAGGTTGAACTATACAATTTCCCCCGTCTTAGAAACAAACCTAACATCTAGTAACAAAATCAATTAAATACTATAAGCCATTTGATTACTTTTATATTAACTTCAAAACTGTCAAGGCATTTGATTACGTTTATACTGAACCAATGCAATTAATATAAATTTCAACAACAAATATTATCGAGTTTAACTATACAATTGAACCCGTTCCTTAAAAATAAAAGCTAAATTCTTGAAAAAAATTAATAAAAAACTGGCAAGGCTTAACATCTTAATAGCTTGGGATAGTAAAAATACTTACACATCATTGTACGGCAGGAGAAAATGCTGCCCTTTCCTAGAATCTTTAAATCTTGTACACAATTCACGCGACCTCTGCACTGCACTGCCACATCCAATGGCACCGATTGTGCCCGGATCTACAAAGCTAATCATGTTGACCATCTTATGCTTCTTCAAATATTCATTCAAGAAGCTAAAAATTAAATTAAGCAGTCCTTAGTAAAGATTGTCATATTTATTCCAAGGCTATATACTCCGAAAAAAAAACTTTGAATGAAAAGCTTACTTAATAAAAAGGCAAATGACAGAGCCGGCCATTTCACCTCCAGAGCACACTGCATGTATATCAGATAAGAACATGATTTGCTTCTTTGTAAAGCCAAATGCTTCTTTGCTTAGCTCAAAAGAAATTGTTCGGCCACCATTCAAGGCTTCCTTTGCCCATGTCCACAAACATTTCATTGCAGAAGGATAATTCGGACCAATTTGAACAACAAGCTCCGGTTCAACATCTTCAATTACTTCATACGTCTTCTTCATTTTCTTAGCACGGGCTTTCTTGGTTTTCTAAAACAATTACAAATAAAAATAATTAAAAAAACAGACTAAACAAACACATAGTACATATATTAACCATACTAAAAAAGCACGCTGACCTTGGCGGCCAAAACATGAGAAGTACTGCTATTGTTTCCTGCAATTATCATGTTTCTCAGCCATGCAATAAAAGTTCCCATGGCTTCTTGAACAGTCAAAATTTCATCTCCGATAGGGAAGGGAATCTTAGCATCTCCTTGAATGACTTTAGTGATAGACACCCTTGCGTTCTTTTCTCCAAGACTTACTCCATGGATAGTCTTCTCATGTCCTTCGGGAACGCGTACTTCATCAATTGTTGCACAAGCAACAATGTTGCTCAACGATCCAACAGCCAATCGGCATACAGAACCACCCGAAGAATCCACTTTCATTTCCTCAACAGCCCTTCCATTATCATCCTCACCCGCAACCTTTTTATTATCCTCAAGCTCCACCGCTAAATCCACAAACAAATTATCTATCAATGTCACATTTTTATGATCACCTACAGCCACATCCACATCCACATCAACCCCACCCTTAGAGTGACAGCTTGCCTGCTGGGAATTTGGTTTCGGACTACCATCATGTTGTACACCATTTTTCGATGAATGTGCATTGTATTTTTCAAATTCAGCAGCCCAAAATGCATCTCTCTCTTTAATAATTTTTGGAGTCTCCTCTGCCATGTACTTTTGAATTGCCTCACGTACCCTTTCTTCCACTGTCCTCGCTTTTTTTTCCCTCGGAAGATCAAAATAAACCGACTGCTTCACATGAATTCCCTGACCACGTACTCTGCCTCCGTGCTCAGGCTTTTTTTCTACAAAAAATTCAGTAACATTTTTTACCATAAGCACATACATCCTTTAAGCACATTCATCCGTTAATTAAAATATTACACAACTAACACCAATTTGTTTTTACTAGTTATAAGCACATTCATCCTTTAATATATTTAATTTAATAGATTCAATTGCAAGCACAAGAGACAACTTAGTTTACTTGGTGGTACAGGGGACCTAGTAAGTACATTCATTGACAAACTAATCCAAGGATAAAAAATATTAAAATAAAATATTAACCAACACAGAATACAAAATCTAGACATTTAATATTATGAACCAATTTTCAATGTAAACATGTGTATTTGACTCTCTTAGTGAACAGGGGATTATTAAAATATATAATTAATTACTAATATTAAATATGATACAATCATCATGCTACTAGCAGTAAAGGCATACAAACAAATCCTAAGTTAAACTAGAGACCACTAATTCGAATTATACATTGTAATAGAAAAAGATAAACTATAGAAAGGCTTCATGTGTATATAATTTATTAAAATTTAACTTTTGAAACTTCAGTTCTTTATTAAAAAATACACAAATATGTGCATCAAATAGAATGGACAATTATATTAATAACTTACAATTTCCTTAGCTTTTTCTGCAACTTCATCATTTAAAAAATTACCATCTTCGTCCATCTTTGCTAGGATCCAAGTGTCCGACCGATCTACTTCCTCTGCATCTGGATGAGATTCGGTCTACATTTACATGTAAAGGATCACCTTAGTAATAACATAAACATGCTTGTAAAATTAATATGAAGCAAAAAATGTGCATGTTGTTTCATTTCACTAACCCATTCATTCTCGAGATTAGCATAACCTTTTCGAGACATTCGATGTGGATATTTACTCAGCTTCCTTCTTTCTTGTTGTTCTTTATGAATTTTCTTCATAAAAAGCAGCAATAAGGTTAGAAGATCATAAGTAAGTAAATATTAAAATGAATAAAGCTAAGTAGAAATATACCAGAAACTCAGGCGACGTGCGATCAGCAACAAATATGTCCCAGTGTGATTTTTCTATAAAAGTAAAATCTGCAGGAGGATGTGTAAAAAATTGAGGTTGATCCAGATAAGGAAGAATGTAGTACTTGGTCAGCCGACATTTAAATTCCCTCCATTTTGCCCCGGCCGATCTGAATACCAACTTTTTTGCAGACTCAGGTACAACATAAGCCATCTACGTACATATACTAACAAATTTAAGTTAAAAGGTGCTAGTTAATGAAGAACAAATAATAAAAATAAAAGTTAAAATGATGGAAGTTATTTATATTCATTTTACCTGCACACAGTCCCAAATTTTTGTCTTTGTCTCTTTAGGATCACATTTCCAAGAATCATGCCAGATCGGGGTTTTGGTTCTTACCAAAACTCCAATATATGATTGCATCTCTTTACCTTCTTCACCATATGGCTCTCCTTTTGCATTAAAAGACACAGTATGTTTGATCCCTCGGATCTTGCGTTTCACAATTCGGTGCATCGTTACACAGCCTCGCTTCAATAGTTTTAGTCCTTGAGTATTGTCCGGTTTGGTAACAACTTTTTCTTGTTTTCTTTTCTTTGATATTTTCTTTTGTAAATTTTCAGAAATGGCTTCTTCACAGTTTTTGGGGGAGAACTCAATAGAGTGGAGGTCTCGCTATTCGTTGACTTTGTCTTTCTTAAAGCCCTTAGCACACTCATTGTCCTTGGATGGGGTGAAGATCATGTCTTTTTGAACCCATTCCTGTGAGACGCTTTCTTTTTCAAATTTCCCTTATCTGCCTTGGTCTTCTTCTTAGGAGTAGCCCTAACCTATGAAGTACACAAACAAGGAATAAGTACAACATTAACATGACAGTAAACTCAATAAAACTCAAAGACATTACAGGTAAAAGAACCTAAAAATAACAAAAGAATAACCATCTGAGATATCTTAACTTTCCAACTTAAAAGCGTATTATAAATTTTACTTAAAATGACATACTTTGAGTGCCTAAACTAACCAGAGATATACACAAACAAACATTCAACCAACAATAAAATCTAGCTTATAATCGTACAACTTACGGCATGTGAATAAAGATAAATTATCCATTTATTATAGGACAGTAGCACAGGGCACATTCAACTAACTAATCGACTGCAGAGTTATAACAAACAAACCAGTAATTTCATCTCAAAAATCAATAGAAACATGAAACAAAAAACAAGAAATTAGCACAGTTACAAGATTTCAAACAGAAATTAGCACCCTGTTAATATCCATTTGGAACAAAAAACAAGAGAATAGCAAGAACCAGGGGTTTCATCATGAGATAATTACAGTTTAAAACCTGGGGTTTCATCATCAACACTCAACACTCCACAATTGCATGCAAAATTTACATAATAAAACAAAGCAAAGACACTCCACAATACCATCAAACATTGCATGCAACATTTAAATCTCATAAAATATTGAGTTAAAAATAAAAAACCCCAACATAAATTGAAGAGGGTTTTAGAGTTCTAAAATAAATCAAAAAACCCCAAATAAATTGAATAGCATTTTAGAAACTTATTAAAAACATGTAAAAATCAAAAACCCCCAAATATAGATGAGGGCTTTACGGTCTCTAATTGAATTAGAAACATAGTATAATCGAATGGAAGAAGAGGAAGAAGATTGTGTGAAGAAAAGGAAGAAGATTGTGTGAAGAAGAGGAAGAAGATTGTGTGAAGAAGAGGAAGAAGATTGTGTGAAGAAAATCGCCATGAAGAAGAGTAACTGATGATGGGGAAGAAGGGGGTTGGGGAGTTATGACGAGGAGTAATTGATGGGGAAGAAGGGGGTTGGGGAGTAAAGTTTTTGGGGGGATATTTCGGGGGGATACTAAAAAAATAAAGGGGGAGATGAAATTTAAAAGAGAGGGAAAATGAAAAAAATTCACTTCAAACCAACGGCCTAGATACAGATCTGGTTTAATCCAACGATCAACAAAATCTGTTATTATTTAATTTTTTTAAAACCTAAAAATCAAAAATTAAAATATATATAAATTATCCATATATTTAGAGATATAGTAACTGTTGTAAGATCAACTATCACATAACGGTTCTTACAAGATACCGTTATCGTATGCTATATTATTTAAATAGTAGTTGTGTAACGGTTTCTTACACAAACCGTTGTCTCATATATTTTCCAACAAGAGTTTTTTGTCCTAAACCGTTGTCTATAATCTAAAACAAAAATAAGAATAATCTATTGTAAAACTTTTAATTTTTAAATGTTCGATGTTTGCGAGTGCACATATGTTGATAAAACATTTGACGTAATCCATAAAAGTTAAATTTTTGGTACCTTAAAAGTTCGATAATCTGATTCGAAGACTTCGATCATATCACTATATACAAATAATAATAATAATTAAGAATATTACTATAAACAAACATAGATTACGCTAACAGAGACGTTTGTGAATAAAAATTTATTAAACAAATAATAATTAAGGATATTAAGTTTCTCTTTGTAAAATTTTAAAATAATTAAAGATGGAGTTGTAACTAGGGTGGAGCACGGTTTGGTTCGGGACATTTTTTGGCCAAAACTGAAACTAAAACCGTATGTCCTTAATTTTAATATTTAATAATTATAAGTTGAATTTATGACTTATAAGCTGATAAGTAAGTTATGTTTCAAGATGTCAATCTAATCAAAATTCATTAATTTTAATTAGATGTTGAATTGTTGAATTATGATTTTAGTGAAAATAAATGTAAAGCTATTTTATTGAAAGCTGAAAAAGACTTTCATTCATAAGAAAAAAGAATTACTATCGTTGGGATCTGATTCTACAGTAGAATCAGATCCCAACGATAGTAATTCTTTTTTTTTATGAATGAAAGTCTTTTTCAGCTTTCAATAAAATAGCTTTACATTTATTTTCACTAAAATCATAATTCAACAATTCAACATCTAATTAAAATTAATGAATTTTGATTAGATTGACATCTTGAAATATAACTTTATAAAATAAAGTTGATGAAGAAGAAAAAATCAAAATATATTCAGAACAAAGTACGTCGTTACAAACATTCAACTTATCAGCTTATAAGTCATAAATTCAACTTATAAGTAGGGTCGACTGATAAGGTGACTTATAAGGGGTTACGGTTACGATATAAGGATCACTAGGGGTTAACAAATTAGTTTAACAAAGTAGTTGAAAGAGTAATTTTCTAAATTGTTCGGGGTTGCCCGCAAGGGTTGGCTCAGCTGGTTAAAGAGGGGATCCCACGGGAGGAGAATTTATGATTATGCCTCCTGAGTTAGAGTATGTCGCTAAATGCGGTTTAGCTTGGTTCACGTGGTTTGCAGGCTATTGCGTGAGCCCGTAGGGTTTATCCAGTGCGCACCTGAAGGGTAGCGGCTGCGGGTTACCTACAATAAAAAAAAATTTATTCGGGGTTAAGATAGGGTTTAAAGTATAATGTTTAGAATAATTGATGAATATGCTTAATAAGAAAGATTCAATTAATATAAAAACACATCGGGACATCTTTTTCTAGAAAAGGTATCACTATTGTATATGATAATCATATTCATATTCGAAGCACATCCCTATGTTTGGATCATTAAAAGGGTAATTTAAACATCCGTATAATTGGATCGTCAAAAATATTTACAAATTTAGAAAATATCGATAAACATGGGATATCAACTCCAAAAAGTCGAACTTATCGCTAGTGAGTTATATGTAACAGTTTACAAAATAACTATTTAATCTAGTGTTGGGCAATAGTTTTTCAAAAACACCATTGTGTAAAACAATATATAGTTCGGAACTCCCAATTGTTGATACGATCAAGTTGTAAAAACAAATAACAAACTAAAGATAATTAGATGATTTATTTACCGATCGTTTAACACTAATAATATAAAAAATATTGAAATTGAAAATGATAATAAAGACATTCTAAACGATTCAAACTACACTAATATCTATTAAAGAACAACTTCACAATTTTCGTGTAATATAAATTTGATATTCTTATTACCGACATACTATTTCGTTAAAATAATTTGTGATTATTTATTTTTTAATAAATTATATAATTTATTCCTCTATATTAATTTATTCAAATACATAAAATCCAAATTATTGTGGTCCTAGAAAATAAATGAATTAATATTATTCAAAATATTTTAATTTATGAGCCATGTAATTCTTATATAATAATTTAGTTGAGACTTAAACATATTATTAATTACTTTTTATTTCAGACATATATTTGTTCAGACATATGTATCTGTCGGAACAAGAACACATTTATTTACTTGGTAGTTAGGTCGTTCATCCATGTCCATGTGCTCTCAAATCCATAATACTCTCAAATCTATGCTCAAATTCGTGCTAATACTCTCAAATCTATGCTCAAAATCGTGCTCATACCCTCAAGTCCTCAAATCTAGATATCAAATCCATGTCACATCAAGATTCCAAGACATCAAGAACTCGGGTTTTAAATTTCTTTTCACACTTGAACAGGTAAATACAGTCTTTTATGAAGTCGGGTTTATATGTACTCTCTTTTGAAATCATTATGATGAATTCATTCTTTTGTGATTCTGAACTAGGGTTCATATTGATTTGGGGGAAATATAAAGACTTCACAATTCATTTTTAAGAAGCTATAAGTGTTAGTGTAGGAGCCCTAGAGGCAATACATTATTCTTTTATCTTTATGTCAGTTGATCATTCAATAAATGTATTTATTATGACCTTAATTACTGCGATATTTTGTTAGCATAATAAATGTCCTTAGAATCATGATACAAATTGTATAGTTTAAGTACATGACTTGAACTTGAGATTATATAATATATCATATTCTTAAAGGTCCCTAGTCGAGTATTATTATATAGGACAATAATAATACATAGATAGACTAGTATTTGTTTGACAAGATAACCACATCTCATTGGTTATAAGTATGGGGATACTAAAGTCAATACATAGGTACATGTGAGAGTACATGGTACTGGACAGATCCACAGTGAGATTCTTCATGTTTAATAAAGTCATAAGAAAGACTCACAGTGATAATGGTGTAACGATCCTTTGACTTGAAATCATTATATTTCTATACGAGGATTAATATACTTTGACTACATTAAAAGTTACTTTTGATCGGGTGATGATAAAAGTGGACATCAGGTATATCATGAGTCGTATGAGAAATATGAATGATAGATAAAGGATTTAACCCTCCTATAATTAGGAGAGATATTATTGGCCTCTTGATTGAGTGAGATTATAAAAGCATGGCCATGCTCAAATAATGATTTGTCTCGATAATCTACTCATGGATCAAGTAAACCCGGATTAAATATTGAAGAGGATGACTAAATACATGCCTCGAGTTTAATCTATAATATGTATGGTTAAAGGGATTATATTACACGAAAAACATTAATCATGAAAGGTTTTATCTAATCACGATTTAATTATTGTTTAATTGGGTAACAATGATGTATTACTAGATACCGCTCGTTGTTTATAATTTTATTAGAGAATAAAATTATTGCCAATTAAATAATAACCTATAGGGTCGCACAAATAGAGCACTTAATGGAATAGTTAATTTAAATTAATTGATGATTATTTGAGTTTTATTATAATTAAGTAAGACTTAATTGAGATAATATAAATTTGAATTAAAAGGAAAGTTTTTGCCCATAATAATTAAGTATGACTTAGTTATTAATTAAATAATAGAAATTCGTTTTTATTATTTAATCCAATACCTACTAGGGTTGGGCTTTGCTATTATGGGCCTTTTTAATCAGTCATTATAAATAGATAATGAGAGGTTAAAGAGGCTTGTACGTTTTTTAAGAAAACCCTAGCAGCAAAGGGAGGCAGAGGCAATTCAGATCGTCAAGAAAGAGGCTAGTACATCCATTCCGTAGTCAAGTTCGTGAAACGTTCTTGAAGGTGCTCGTGTGGATACCATAGAGGTGTTTCTCCGAGAGGTAGACACAAAGCGTGATAGCTAGGATCTCCGTTGAGTTCGTGAAAGTTAATCTCTTGAAAGGTATGATTCGTTATCTCCATAATCTGCCCCTAATTATACATGGATCCTGTTTTTGGGTTTCAAATTTTTTGTTTTATTTACGTTTATCCGCTGCGTTTTATGCCTTCGGAACCCATCAATGGCATCAGAGCTACGTGTATAAGGGGCTGATTTGGTTACGTGTTTACTGTATTTTTACAAGTATGCATGTGTGATGAGTCTGCCATGATAACAGTTATGTTATATGAGTCTGCCATGATAACAGTTATGTTATATGAATGATATGATGAATCTGTTAATGATCTATATGATGATACTAGTATGTTTAAGATCTGCCATAACTCATATGTATGCGATCTCTTAAAATATGTATACTGATACACGTTTTTGGTAACTGGGATATGGATCGTGTGTATACTGATACATGCTTCTGGAATAGTATTCTGATACATGTTTTTCTAGTATTCTGATACTTGATTTTGCAAAAATTTCCGCCATCGGGGGGCTCGCTGCCCCCCCGAACCCCCCAGCAACCTCACCGCGGAGGTCGATCCGCGTGCTTAGGGTTTCATTTTTAATTTGTGCTTATGACATATGCTTTACTTATTTATTATTCTTGATTGGATCATGATAAGTGATAAATAGTATGTCATCTTTATATGATCTATCATGTTCTTTAATGGTTACTTGAGCATGGTGCATAGTTATGGCCTTAAGACCTTAGTTGTAATGGTTTATTCTTTTGGTTTGTAATAAATACGACTTGCATGTCGTTTTCTATTTGTAGTTGTTTTATCTCGAATGTAACTCGAGTTCTTTTGTAAGTTCATTAGTATAATTCTTAATGTAACATCCAAGAAGGACAAGGGAAAGAGGAGGCATCCTATGGAGGCCAAGGAGACAATGGAAGCAATAGAGAAGACATATGTAATAGTTATTTTTACACCATAGATTGACCTTGATCTTTTCATTAGCCTGAAAAGATCACATAGGATTGGGCCATAACTATTGCACGTTTACTTTATGTACTTTTCATATGATGTATAAATAGTATGTGTAGAGTAGAAAATGCATGTTTTAATTAGATTAATGATGCATGTATGTATTAGATACATCACCCATGCCATGTCTTTAAACAAGATAAAATCTGTAACGACTCAAGATTTAAAATTAACAAACGATCATGAGATTCTCGTGTTTATGAAACACGAAATAAAATACGAATTTTCTTTATTTCTGACATGGGGCGATTTTGTCAACAACGGGTTCATAGAACTTGTAAGGCTGTGGGTTTTAAGCGAGACCGATGTGACTCCTCCACTACCTGGAAATCAAACCATTGACGAGTATTGATTTGAAGTATTTTATTCAAGGAAAAATTGGGAATCTCTTTATGATGGGATCATGATCGTTCTAAATTAAAAATCCCTAAGTAAAAATATTAAGTTTTAATTAGATGCTTTCCAATAAATGAACACTCATTAAATCCTAGATCGATAAGGGGAAGGGCTGTCAGTGGCAGGGGACTCCTATCTATCATGGTGAAATGCGACGAATATAAATGGTTATATTCGGACGTTGTATCATTGGGTATAACTTAACTGAGTCATCATAATAAGGTGAATATAAATGGTTATATTCAACTATTATGAACTTAGAAGCATAGAGTTTGGTTAAAAATCTATTAGATAGATAAGATCAATTGTTGTTCACCAAATTATCCAAGAATTATATATGATATAATTGACAACTGTTGTCTACCTAAATAATCATGTTTTAAGGATACCAGTGGTTGACTTAGAACATGACGAAATATGGATCTTGGCTCACTAGAAAGATTTATGGGATATACTTTCCGAATTAATAGTTAGGGATATTAATTTGATAAAAAAAATAGTGGGAGATATATTACAAATATATCATAATCATATGAACATAAAATTTTAACTCAGACAATCTAATGTTTATTTTGGGCTTTTATTATTGTAGATACTGAGTAATGGCAAACAACACAAACACACTATCCGTACGTTCAGTCCTTGAGAAGGACAAGCTGACAGGAGGAAACAACTTCCTAGACTGGCAGAGGAATTTGAGGATTGTCCTCAGGCAGGAGCGCAAGCTTCATGTCATTGATATTCCTCCTCCAGGTCCCCTTCCTGAGGGTGCTACTGCTAATGAATGAGCAGCACGCACAAGGGATGAGAATGATGCAAATAATGTTGCATGTCTTATGTTGGCAACTATGAGTGCTGAGCTTCAAAGACAGCATGTGCATATGGATGCATATACTATCAATGAGCACTTGCAAAGCATGTTTGCAAGCCAAACTCGTCAAGAAAGGTTCAACACGAGTAAGTCACTTTTTAATTGCAAACAAGGGGCGACTGAACCAGTTGGCCCACATGTTCTGAAGATGATTGGTTACATTGAGTACCTTGAAACTTTGGGTTTCCCGATTGGTCCGGAAACTGGTATTGACCTAATCATGAATTCTTTGAACAACAAATTCACTCAGTTTGTTGTGAACTACAATATGAATGAATTTGACAAAACACCTACTGAATTGTTGCATATGTTGAGAACATATGAGACCAACATGAAGACAGCTGAACCTGCTCCCATACTGATGGTGGGAAATAAAGGTAAGGCCAAAGGGAAGGGTAAATGGAAGGGTAAGAAGAAGATTAGATCTGATTCTACACCCAAGCCAAAGTCAGGTCCCAAACAGGCTTTAAAGCCTAAAGGTGGTGTGGCCAAGGGTGAATGTCACTACTGTAAGAAAGATGGTCACTGGAAGAGAAACTGTCCAATTTACTTGGAGGATCTGAAGAAAAAGAAAGCAGTTCAGATTTCTGGATCAGGTATTTATGTTATAGAAGTCAATTTGTCTATTTCTACATCTTGGGTATTTGATACTGGATGTGCTTCTCACATTTGTATAAATGTGCAGGGCCTGCAGAGAAGTAGAACTTTGGCTAAGGGAGAAGTGGACCTAAGAGTAGGCAATGGAGCAAAAGTTGCTACTTTAGCTGTAGGGACTTATTATTTATCTATGCCCTCTGGGCTTGTTTTAGAACTAGAAGACTGTTTTTACGTGCCTGTGATTCGCAGAAACATTATTTCTGTTTCTTGTTTGGACAAGAAAGGTTTTTCGTTTACAATAAAGAACAACAGTTGCTCTTTTGCTTTGAATGATTTAACCTATGGTGTTGCGCGTTTATTTAATGGTTTATATGTTCTTGATTTAGATAACCCTGTCTGTAATATAGAAAACAAACGACTTAAAATGAATGACTCAAATCAAACATACCTTTGGCATTGTCGTCTAGGCCACATAAATGAGAAACGCATATCCAAATTACATAAGGATGGATACTTGGATAAGTTTGATTTTGAATCATACCAAGAATGCGAATCTTGTTTGCTTGGTAAGATGACTAAAGCCCCTTTCACTGGTAAGGGTCAAAGGGCCACTAAACGTCTGGAGCTAATACATAGTGATGTATGTGGCCCAATGCGTGTAATGGCTAGAGGAGGCTACTACTACTTCATAACATTTACTGATGATTTCAGTAGATATGGATATGTATATCTTATGAAGAACAAATCCGATTCTTTTGAAAAATTTAAAGAATACAAGGTTGAAGTAGAGAAGCAAATTGGCGGAGATGCAAGTATTAAGATCTTACGATCCGATCGTGGGGGTGAATACTTAAGCACCGAATTTATAGAGTATTTGAAAGAGTGTGGTATTGTATCACAACTCACTCCGCCAGGAACACCTCAATGGAATGGAGTTTCAGAGAGGAGAAATCGCACCTTGTTGGACATGGTGCGATCGATGATGAGTCATGCAGATCTTCCAATTAGTTTCTGGGGTTACGCTCTAGAAACAGCGGCTTTCACACTTAACTGTGTTCCTACTAAGAAGGTTCAAAAGACTCCATATGAGATATGGAAAGAGAAACGGTCAGGCATGAACTTTATGAAAGTTTGGGGATGTAAGGCATTTGTGAAACGTCGAGAATCTGACAAGCTTGGACCTAAATCCGAAGAGTGCATTTTTGTAGGATACCCTAATGAAACAAAGGCGTATTATTTTTATAGTCCTTCTGAGCAGAAAGTGTTTATTGCTCGAGATGCTGTCTTCATGGAAAGAGATTTTGTTTCCAAAAGAAACAGTGGGAGAACTATAGATCTCGATGAAGATCGAGAACCGCAAAATAGCATTGAACCTGAAGTGGAACAAGAGCAGAATAATGATAATGCTCAACAAACACAGGTTGTTCGTAGATCTAGTAGATTTCGCCATGAGCCAGAGAGATATGGATTTCTCATGACTCAGTGTGGTGATTTGATGCTCATAGATGAAGATGAGCCTCTCACATACCAAGATGCTATGAACAGTCCAGACTCTAAGAGATGGCTTGAAGCCATGAAATCCGAGATAGATTCCATGTATGAAAACCAAGTATGGACTTTGGTTGATCCACCTGAAGGGGTAAAACCCATAGGGTGCAAATGGGTTTTTAAGAAGAAAAAGGGCATGGATGGAAATGTTCAGACCTATAAAGCTAGGCTGGTTGCAAAAGGTTTCAAACAAATTCATGGTATTGACTATGATGAAATTTTCTCACCAGTGGCTATGGTCAAGTCTATAAGGATTTTACTTGCCATTGCAGCATTCCATGATTATGAAATCTGGCAAATGGATGTCAAAACAGCCTTCCTTAATGGAAGCCTTGAAGAGGATGTGTACATGACACAACCTGAGGGTTTTGTCGATCCAAGGAATGCTGGTAAGGTATGTAAATTGCGTCGATCCATTTATGGATTGAAGCAATCCTCTAGGAGATGGAATATCCGTTTTGATGAAATAGCCACAGAGTATGGCTTTGTTCAAAATGAAGATGAATTGTGTGTTTACAAGAAGGTTAGTGGGAGCTATGTGGCATTCATAGTACTATATGTTGATGATATACTACTAATGGGGAATGACATACCTTCTCTAAAGGCTGTTAAGACTTGGTTAGGGAGCAATTTCTCCATTAAAGACTTAGGAGAGGCATCCTACATTCTAGGAATGAGGATCTATAGAGAAAGATCTAGAAGGATGATCGGTCTAAGTCAGAGCACATACATTGATAAGGTTTTGCATCGTTTTGGAATGCAAAATGCAAAAAGGGGATATGTCCCCGTGTCTCAAGGGATAACGATCTCTAAGGACCAGTGTCCGAAATCATTGGATGAGAAGGACCACATGAATAAAGTTCCATATGCTTCAGCAATTGGATCTATCATGTATGCAATGGTATGTACTCGCCCAGATGTCTCGTATGCTTTGAGCATGACGAGCAGATACCAGTCTAATCCGGGTGAAGGTCACTGGACGGCAGTTAAGAATATTCTTAAGTACCTGAAAAGAACTAAAGATTCATTCTTGGTGTATGGAGGAGAAGAGAAACTCGTTGTAAAAGGTTACACCAATGCAAGTTTCCAAACAGACAGAGATGATACTGTATCACAGTCTGGTTTTGTGTTTTGTCTAAACGGAGGTGCTGTAAGCTGGAAGAGTTCAAAGCAAGAAACAGTAGCTGATTCTACAATGGAGGCTGAGTACATTGCAGCTTGTGAAGCAGCTAAGGAGGCTGTTTGGATTCGAAAGTTCATTTCTGATTTGGGAGTGGTTCCATCGATCGCAGATCCCATTGATCTATACTGCGATAATAATGGAGCCATTGCACAGGCTAAAGAACCTAGATCACACTCCCGGGCTAAACATATACTCAGGAGATTTCACCTTATTCGAGAGATTAATGAAAGGGGTGATATACACATATATAAAGTGCACACAAATGATAACATTGCAGACCCACTGACCAAAGGCTTGTCGCAGCAGAAGCACGATGGTCACACTAGTTCCATGGGTATTAGATATATGGGTGATTGGCTCTAGTGCAAGTGGGAGATTGTTAGTGTAGGTGCCCTAGAGGCAATACATTATTCTTTTATCTTTATGTCAGTTGATCATTCAATAAATGTATTTATTATGACCTTAATTACTGTGATATTTTGTTAGCATAACAAATGTCCTTAGAATCATGATACAAATTGTATAGTTTAAGTACATGACTTGAACTTGAGATTATATAATATATCATATTCTTAAAGGTCCCTAGTCGAGTATTATTATATAGGACAATAATAATACATAGATAGACTAATATGTTATTTGACAAGATAACCACATCTCATTGGTTATAAGTATGGGGATACTAAAGTCAATACATAGGTACATGTGAGAGTACATGGTACTGGACAGACCCACAGTGAGATTCTTCATGTTTAATAAAGTCATAAGAAAGACTCACAGTGATAATGGTGTAACGATCCTTTGACTTGAAATCATTATATTTCTATACGAGGATTAATATACTTTGACTACATTAAAAGTTACTTTTGATCGGGTGATGATAAAAGTGGACATCGGGTATATCATGAGTCGTGTGAGAAATATGAATGATAGATAAAGGATTTAACCCTCCTATAATTAGGAGAGATATTATTGGCCTCTTGATTGAGTGAGATTATAAAAGCATGGCCATGCTCAAATAATGATTTGTCTCGATAATCTACTCATGGATCAAGTAAACCCGGATTAAATGTTGAAGAGGATGACTAAATACATGCCTCGAGTTTAATCTATAATATGTATGGTTAAAGGGATTATATTACACGAAAAACATTAATCACGAAAGGTTTTATCTAATCACGATTTAATTATTGTTTAATTGGGTAACAATGATGTATTACTAGATACCGCTCATTGTTTATAATTTTATTAGAGAATAAAATTATTGCCAATTAAATAATAGCCTATAGGGTCGCACAAATAGAGCACTTAATGGAATAGTTAATTTAAATTATGGATTTAAATTAATTGATGATTATTTGAATTTTATTATAATTAAGTAAGACTTAATTGAGATAATATAAATTTGAATTAAAAGGAAAGTTTTTGCCCATAATAATTAAGTATGACTTAGTTATTAATTAAATAATAGAAATTCATTTTTATTATTTAATCCAATACCTACTAGGGTTGGGCTTTGCTATTATGGGCCTTTTTAATCAGTCATTATAAATAGATAATGAGTGGTTAAAGAGGCTTGTACGTTTTTTAAGAAAACCCTAGCAGCAAAGAGAGGCAGAGGCAATTCAGATCGTCAAGAAAGAGGCTAGTACATCCATTCCGTAGTCAAGTTCGTGAGACGTTCTTGAAGGTGCTCGTGTGGATACCATAGAGGTGTTTCTCCGAGAGGTAGACACAAAGCGTGATAGCTAGGATCTCCGTTGAGTTCGTGAAAGTTAATCTCTTGAAAGGTATGATTCATTATCTCCATAATCTGCCCATAATTATACATGGATCCTGTTTTTGGGTTTCGAATTTTTGTTTTATTTACGTTTATCCGCTGCGTTTTATGCCTTCGGAAACCATCAATAAGGACAGGTAAGTACTTTAATTTATGCATTTGGGTTATATAAGTCCTCTGTTTTGAATTCATTTTGATGCTTTTTTTACTTCAATTAGGGTTCAGTTAAAGATTTTGGGGAAATATAAAGATTTCATAATTTAGTCTGAATTTGAGGTTCTATTCAGACTTTTAAAAGATGGATAGGTCACGGTCAAAAGCGGATAGAAGAACAAAAGAGTTCAAAAAAGGAGTGGAAGATTTGTTAATATTTGCATTTGAGAATGGTTATAATGCAGAAAAAATCAGTTGTCCATGTGTAAACTGCGCACATAGTAAATCATAGAGAGCGCAGATAGTTAAAAACCATCTTTTTCAAAATGGTATTGATCAAACTTATACACGTTGGATATGGCACGGGGAGAATAATTCTGTAGAAAGTTCTAATGAAACTGACACTTCGGAATCTATCAATCAAGGCACCTCAAGAATGGGTGAACGTGACGAGGACGACGACGATGATATGTCTTCTGATGAAAGTTCTGACGAAACCGACACTTCTGATTTCATTAATATAACGACTCGTGTGTTTTTGAATTATTTAAATATGTGATTATTACAGAAATTATTAAATAAAATATGGGTATTGGTTTTGACCACTCTGTGTTGGTTGATTATTATATAGGTGTAATTTATGATATACAGGGTTGTTCGCGTGATTAATTAAGGAATTGCATTGAATTGTTCCACTTTTAAAGTGAATTTAGTGCAAATTTATTTGCATAAATATTTGAAATGTCTCTAAAATTGTTTTTATGGTTTCATAATTACAATAGTTATTTTTAGGATTTTATAAAATTGAGAAATCAATATTTTATTAAATATTTATCTTTAAATGATTTTCTGAATGCTTTTATTTGTAAAATCCATATTTAATTCCATAATTCTTCAAAAATTATGAAACTCATATTTATTTAAGTTTGGAATATTCTGAGAATTTTAAAATTATTTTGGAAATTTTCGGGGTTAATTTCACCCGCGCATTGTTTCAGTTATTTGTTAAAAGCGGGTATAAAGTACATTTTAAAAATTATTTTAAAATTTCGGATTTTATGATTTTGTGAACTTCGGGATATCTCTAATATTTTAAGACTGTTTCCGTAATTTTCTAAATTTATTTTAAGTACAGCTCGGCTCGTTTAATTATTAAATGCGGGTGCGAGCGGTGTTTCAAAAATGGTTTAAAAATTTTGGAATTCTTATTTTATTAGTATTTTATTATCTTGATAATTTTAAAACTTGTTTGGCATTTTTTTTCCGGAATGTCCTTGCCCGTAAATTTATTCGTTAAAATCTACTTTCGGGACAAACCGGACGGGATTCTTCGTATTTATCCAAATGCTACGTGTTCAACCTAACTGCTACGTGTTGATTACTGAGATGTACAGAAAGAAATAAGCAAATAAATAAAATGAATAACAGACGGACACACAATCGCGCCCTGTGTTTATCTCTTTGATTCTTTCTTTCAATTAATCTCTGCTCTCTCTTACTCTCTGTTAGATCTCTCCTCTCTCTTTCTTGTTGTTCTTTTTCCTATTTCTTTCTCTCCGTTTCTTTCTTGTTTCCCAGATGTACTCTTCGCCGGTTTTCCTATTCTGGTAATTACTCCGGCCACTTCTCCGGTTATTAATTTAGTTCAGTCCCGTGATGATATATATATACATGTTTGATTATGTATGTGTGTGTTCCTGTGTATCTCCGTATATGTGGGTTTGTTGTCGCCGTTTCTTTTATTCCGGCCATCTGTGATGGTGGTTCAGTAGGTGTGCACGCGCCGCGCGTGTATGCCCCTGTGTGTGTGCGTGAGTTGTGTATGCCGGTGTGCGAGGCGGCGCGTGGCCGTATGTTTGTGTTGTTGTTTCCTGTGTTGTTGTTTCCTGTATTGATTCAGTTA
The DNA here is from genome assembly GCF_009905375.1 of Apium graveolens. NCBI lineage: Eukaryota > Viridiplantae > Streptophyta > Magnoliopsida > Apiales > Apiaceae > Apium > Apium graveolens. The sequence goes on along the minus strand of NC_133653.1, from coordinate 270,647,390 downwards.
CTTTCTGATTTAAGTTTATTATTATTTCTGCAGGAAATTATTTTGAATAAGTTTCGTGATATGAATAATTGCGAGCGGAAATTTTAAAATAATCGGTGGAAATTTGTGATGGAAACCCGACGAACACGGGCACCCGCGAATTTTCGCCGCCGTCGGTGATGAGCCTCGGCGAGCCGACGGTGGACTATGATGATTATATTTTGAGTCCTAACTTAACAAATAAATGTAAAATGCGAATAATAATACTGTTGAATTGATGTTTGGGAAATTGTGAATATTGGTTGTTGTGAATTATTGTGGTAAAGTGACGTCGAATTGTTCGACGGGTTAGTCCGATAAATAAAGGAAATGCTGCCCAATTTCCGGAAAACTGAACTACGTAAAGACGGGAACATATTCAATAATTATCGGGATGTTGAGTGACTATATATATATGTGTGTGTATGTGTGTGTGTATGTATGTTTTATACGAAACCTGATTGTACGATGTGATAAAATATTTTGCCAGATCGATAACTCTGATTTCGTAAAATAAAGAGTATACGTATTTTCTAAAAATGAACACTGGATTGATTTCAAGAATGTGAACCCTAATTGTTGTCTGTGTTATTTTATTATGAATAATTATGAGTCGGGTTTGAGTATGGTTGGGTAAGAATTAGTATCGAGAATATGTCCAGCATACCTAGACGTCTAACGTAGGGCATTTCGACCCTGTAGGTTATGATTGGGAACCTGAAAGTGGACGATGGACTAAAGATAACCTAGTGGTCAATCGACGAGTCCAGTAGAGATTCTACCGAAAGACCTAAGTGTCGAAGTTGAATCCAATGGGATCTAGTGGTTGGACGTTAGAGCCTGAGCAGCAGAGTCGGCTCAGAGCTGATCAGTAATAGTTGTAAAGCCTTATAAGGCAAGTACTTCCGAACTTTTCTTCAAGATATATTGCAAATATTTTCGAACTGTTTTATAACATGTCGTTATTATGCAAAATAACTCATGTTTTATATTGCAAATGCTTTAGACTATTTACCTTTGAACCCTGATTTTTCTTGATCTTGAACCGTAAGCCTTATTCTTTGTAAACCATCCTTTGTTGATCCTCAAAATACCAAATCACACCAATACGATACTACTCCCCAAATGTATAACTACCAAACACCAAACACTGGAACAAAATTGTTTGAAAGCACAGAAATTTCTATACCTCAACTATTCTTTAAAACATCAAAGAACTATACCTCGAACAATCCTTATTTGTTTGATACTCGATCACTTTACAAACTGAAAACCGTTTCTTATACGTACCTTGATATACCCTGTGATGCATCTTGAATTGCATTATGTTTTAATACTGATGTTTTATCGCTGTTGATTATGATCTTGCTCATTGAATTACATTGTTATTACACTGAATTATTTAGAATTGGATAGTTTTCTTTATGTGGACCAGATTCGTGGTCAGACCAGATTCGTGGTCAGACCAAATTCGTGGTCGAATTAGGCCAATATGTGCCTTTGATCCAGTAATTAGAGCAGTGCTGTGTGCTTTGCTCGGGGTTAGTGCGTGACTGATCAGCAGCCTAACCTTGGTTTTAAAACTTAAAATGAATATCCAATTCTAATGAATAGTTAAAAAGAAACTTGATTCCTTTGAATCATCTCATTTGATCATTGTTTAACCTCATTTATCACTATTATGACTTGCTGAGCTAGTTAGCTCACCCTTGCGATTCTTTTATATATTTTACAGTTGAAAAGAATATGGATAATAGTGAAGTTCCTCAGTCCAAAGTGCGGGCTAAGGTTCCAATTGAGTTGGATCGAGCTAGCAGAAGTTTCATGCGGTAAAGAGATAGTTAGATTGTAAGAATGATTTTATTATCAATTGTAAGTTAAATTAGTTGGGATTGGTACGATGTAATAAGTTAAGGTTGTGGCTTGTTTTCATACTTTAACCTGTTGCGATCCGTGGTTTTGTGAAGCAGGGTCATTATAAATAATATTTCTTATACAGGTTGATATATTGTGTTTGTGTTGTGGACCCCAAACTTCTGACCCGGGTTTGGAGGGCGCCACAGGTTGGTATCAGAGCTACAGGTTATAAGTCACTGAAACAAGCCTAGATTGTCGGGATTTGGTAGAGGGTTAGGATTAGGAATAGGAAATAGAAAGATAAGACGTTGTGAGGTTGAGCGCGATTGTATAGTAGGTCTCCAGCACGGTTCGTGTTGCGTTTCGGGATTTTCAGCTTGCGACGTGATTTCCAGGAAACGGCAATGGCAGATCCTGATTTATTTGCATCAACTGATCATTTGGAGCTTTTCGTTTGAGGATCGTCATCTTCTCTCAGATTTGATTTACACATTGTTCCTACACCAGTATTAATGGCATTACCTTTTGTTATAACGGTTGCACTTCTTCAAGCTATTCTACGCTACTTTTCCACCTCTTGATACGAGATTATCTATTCAAGAACCTCCATCTGTTTATTCTTGTTTCACTGGACATTCGGCTGTCAGTATATCTCTTTAGTTTACCCTACATCCTGTTCTATATCCCCAGTTTAGAACTTGTCCTATGAAGCGATTGTACCTACGAGGATGGATTCGAGAGCTGCAGTAAATGGTGAGTGCTTGAGATATAAATAAAGGTGAGAAGAAGTTTAGAGAGGAGATTTAATTTTTTTCGAGAATAGTTGTTATCGGGTTAAAGAAAGCCATTAGTGACTAAGCCACCCGTGAAAAATTATGGGATGAATTAGATGAATTTTGAAAGAGTTAGAGAGAAAGGTATAAATCTGGAATCTTTGGTGAAATTAAATGATGGTGCTATGATAAATGCGATATGTAAAGTAGTGATATGATGTGATATGGGCAAATTTTGTTCTATGAAATAGACTTGTTGACTATTGGATAGCCTGTTTTACTTAACTATTGCAACGATAATGTTGGGAGTATTACCAGTATGGGAGCCTTGATGTGAAGCTACGAATAAGGTAACGTGCAACGATAATTAAAGTTTCGTCGATTAAGGAAGGTAAATGGACTCGATAAAGGAGAAAAGGTAGATCAAAGTGAACGGACCTTTATGTGATCGTTTCTTTAATTTGGTATCTTGTTATATGAAGGAAGGACAACAACCAACTCATATAGTAAGGATAATCAGGTTTATGATTTTCCAAACTGTTTAAACAAGTTTTTGAAAAAGATTTTCCTTTATAAATTTCTAAAAGTCTTTTCGAATAAAATGATTTTTAAACATTGGTTGTCAAGTTACTATTTGAGTTTCTTGTTTGTTAGGAAGCCCGGATTACCTGGACGGATGCTGTTTCAGACTTAGTATTGCTAATTTCGAGAATGAAGCAACTTATGATTATGAAGAAGTTGATTATTCCTAATAGTAAAGTGCAAGTATTGTTTCATAAAATTTATAACAGAATCAGCGTACGGAGTAATTATACTTTCAATTACTAGGACTATCAGAGTTCGAAAAAAAAAAAAAATTCATTGATTTAACAGAAGCCAGAGCGTGATCGAAGAAGATTGAAAAGATCTCCAGATCTCTCTAAAAGCAGAATATTATTAACAAAAGGATCGTTATGTCGAATGGTACGTGGTTATTCTAAATTAAAAGAGGAATCTTGAAGTTATAGGAATGCCATTATGATCGAATTATTAGGGTATTATAAGTGTAAGTGCAATGTTAAAGACACAAAACTTAGCAAGTAAGAATTCGTTATAATGCTTGTTTTGCGAAGACATTTCAGCGGACTTTCTAAAGTTGTTATATGACGCGATTGGGATATGATCGAACGAGCTAGAAAGATGAATACAAATGAAATGTGGATGGTGACCAATGGTATTGTTCTTGCCTTCAATATTATAGCATATGTTCCTTCTCAATCCCTAAAAATGTATGAACTTCTTTTCTCAAATAAATTCTTTTCTATAATATCAAAAAGGAGGATATTCCATTCCTTTCAAACTCATTTGCTCCCCTCAAGTTTTGCTTTCTGATTGGGACAAACAGTGTTATGGTGAGACACTTTGTCAGAATGACGAAGAGTCGGGTGGGACGCTATCTAATCATGTGCTGTATGCCATATGGTACGAAAGACTGGCCATCTTAAGTACCAATGTAGTTGTCTCATTCGTATTCAAATCCTTGTTTCTTCTTTCTTTTCAACTCTATTTTTGGTTGAATTTTGAATCCTTCTAGTCGTTTCATTGTACTGTCGTTCTTTGCAAGAGGTTTTCAAGCAGAAATCAACGAATTATGGACCAAGCGGGCAAAATTCCATCTACTTCTCATGCATGGAAAGCAAACAAAGGCATATGACAAAAATTGCAAATCACTAGCCCAGTCAGAGATGCACTAAGAGTCAAGGGAATCTACTCCAATGAGGAATACGTCTCCAAGAACGAGAAACTGTGATGACATGGATGATTAGGGGAATACCTTATGTGTTAAAGTATTAAAAGATGTGAGAGAAACTTAATTGTTTATCTCTCAAGGTTTTGTTGATAAGATGAATTACCCTGTTGAATTGATAAGATTGTGATTAAAGGACTAGCAAGTCAGAACGTGTGGTTGTTAAATAAGTGAGTACCAATGGTGAAATTGAGATTTCTGGAAATAGTAATGCAGAATTGATATTATGGAAGATAAGAGGATTGATATTATTCTAAGAAATGGATTGACTACTAAAGCGTGATGACCAGACAGGACCGTCGTGACGAAAAGATAATTCTGAGGATGCCAATGAGAAGGTGAGGAGGTTCAGAAGATAAAGAAGGTAACGAATTTGTTAATGATAATTATGGTGATCAAGATATGAGCATTATGGTAAATATGGAATATATAAAGTCGGAAGTAAACAAGTATGAAGATTTTTATAGTAATTAAGAAATTTCAAGATATGTTTTTGGATGAGTTATCAACATTTCCTTCGGATATAGAAATTGAGTTCATGACTGATTTAGCACCTGAAATGAAGCCAGTGTCCAAGGCTCCGCACAGGATGGCGCCAGTTAAAGTGAAGGAGTCAGCAAAGTGAATTCAAGAAATGCTAGAAGAAGAAAACGATTAGACCTAGGGTAACCCATAAGGTGCACCGGTATAAATATTAATAAGAAAGATGGAAGTATGTGATTATGCGTCGCCTAGCAAGAGTTCAACAAGTTTTACTATCAAGAGCAAGTATCTGTTACCTTGACCCAATGATTGTTTGATCAAACGAGAGAAGCAAAGTACTCTTATAAGATTGATTTAGGCTTGGTATTTCACCAATTGAAAATTTAATTTATGGACATATCAACGATAATTTTTATAACTAAATATTGTGTTGTAAAATTTCATATTGCCATTTGGATTAACCAATATACCAGTGATATTTGAACTTGATGAATAGAATCTTTAAGGAATATCTGGATGAGTTGTAGTTATGTTACTTAAGTCAACGGAGGACCATGCAAAGCATTTAATAACTGGGAAGTTGGAGAAGAAAGAAGTTGTATAAAATATAGTTCTTAGCATAAATAGTCAATGTAGAAAAAAAAATCAAAAGAGATTCAGCAGAAGTTTAAAGTTACTATGAATGAAAAGAGACCAGAAACACTCACACAAGTAAGAAGTTTATCATGAAGTTAAGAAGGGTAAAGAAAGTTTTACAGAATTAAGTGAAAGAATGGTGACAGCACCTGTTTTATCATTTTAAAAGTATTAAAGAGGTTTGGTAGTGTATAGTGATGCTTCTCATTAGGAAATAGGATGTGTGTTGATGCAGCACAATAGAGTTATTGTATATGCATCCAGACAACCGAAACCTTATGAGCAGAAGTATCCTACCCATAATTTGGGATTAACAGTAATAATATTCGTTTTGAAGGATTTGGGAAACATGATATGTATGGAGAAAAGTGTAAGATCTATACGGGCCATAAGAGGTTGAAGTATGTGTTCACGAGGAAAAGCAAAGATAGAGGAAAGTAATAACGGACATAGAAACTATACCAGAGGAATTAACTATAGAATTCTGAAAGTTGGAATTGGAAGCTAAAGTTCATAATCCAAAAGGAAGAAGATGGATAGTGTAACCTTTCAGTTGAAGTTGTGAAGGAAAAATAAGATGTCAAGAGAAAATAATGGATCATGATGTTAGTAGTTAGAAAACGGAAATTTATACGCCCGGGAGAACGATCACGATATCTCCAGATTTTCTCCCAGCACTTGGATGCTACAAGTAGAAGAATTAAGAAATGAGATCCCACAGGGAATTCACAATATTAAGTATTTAAGTTATTGAAGAGATGTCAAGATATATGGAAATTTAAAGAAAAATAGTGATAACCAAGTATAAAAAGGAAATTTCAAGATAGATCAGGAGGGTTGGACAGGTCAAAGAGTTAAAAACGAAATATTAGAACTCCTAGTGGATAAAGCAGATCCAGGAAGTGACTTTACAAGAGGCGAATCGTGAAGTGGGAGTTTAACAAAACAACAAATAAGAATAAGTGACCCCTATAAAGAATTAATTTCCTACGAGACCTAATTCAAGCAATCTATTATATCTCGAGGAATAACTTAAGATCCAACCTAAGAAAATTTCAGAGATTACGATTAAGGTGAGTTAAGAGCATTGCGAGCTCGGGTGATATTATGTGAAATGACGAGTGCATCAGGTGATTATAAGAAATTAAGGAACGTGGTGTATAAGGAGTGCTTGGATAAGCAAACTGTATTTATTGATAACATCCTCAGCTACTCAAAGAATAAGAAAGTCTGTGTGGAATGCCCAAGAATTTCTCTCCAAGGATCAGAAGGAAAGTAACTATGCGTTGAGTCTTCAAGAATGAAATTTTGACTAGGGTTAACAAGAGATTCTGAATTAATCCATTAACAACTACTTAAGTAAAACTGTATGGTAACAGATGCATTATGCCGGCAGAGAAGATTGGATGTAATTAAGACCACCGAGGAGCTAATAGACGAATTGGAAAGAGTGGAATCTGGAGTTTAAATACTTAAAGGTGATAATACGTGAATATATGAGACTACTTTTCAGCCTTAATTGATGAAAAAGAATAAGAGATGCTTAAACGTTTAGAAACCAAGTTAAAAACGAGCACCGTCTAACATCCTTATGTGGAAAGTCAAAGTACGGAAATGATTTAGGAAATGTAAGATATGTTGAGAGGTGAAGTTTTAAGGAAACACCGGAATGATCATTTATCAGCAATGTCAGTTTTGGAATGCCCCTGTATCAAGCTTCGTGTGAACGCAAGTGTAGGTTCCCATTTCTATTAGAATAAAGTGGGAGAAAGAAAATTGTTAATCCTAAGTTGAAATCCTAAGTTAAATCGGCACGCCAAGAGCGTAGTGCTATTAGTTGAAGCAGCTCGGAGTAGACAAAGAAAGAAAACGAAATTGTATTGAGAGAAAGTATGAGTATAGAAATAGGACCAGTAGTGTTAGTAAAAATCGTCTTGAAAGAGATTGGATAAGTTTGAGTAGAAGGGACAAGCTAAGTCCTAAAATTAGTAAACCATTCGAGGTATTGATACATATAGATAAAGTTGTTTATAAAATGATATGACCGTCACTCCAGTGTACATACCTAATGTATTTTGCTTGTCAATATTAAAGTGATAAGTATTGGGTTTAAACTAAGTAATTGATCAAGAAGCCAATGGGGCTTTGTCTAAGTTGTTCTGCATATAGTGATCAATCCAAATTCTTGATCGTTAAAGGCAAGTTCTTGGAAATGAGTATATACCTATAGTAAATACGTTTGAACCCTCGAGTAGAAGGGTCTACTTAGAAATTTGAGTCAGATATGCTTGACAAATATCCTATTAATTAATTAGACAAGATTCTGAGGACAGAATCCTTTTAAGGGGGGAAGGATATAACGACTCGTGTGTTTTTGAATTATTTAAATATGTGATTATTACAGAAATTATTAAATAAAATATGGGTATTGGTTTTGACCACTCTGTGTTGGTTGATTATTATATAGGTGTAATTTATGATACAGGGTTGTTCGCTGATTAATTAAGGAATTGCATTGAATTGTTCCACTTTTAAAGTGAATTTAGTGCAAATTTATTTGCATAAATATTGAAATGTCTCTAAAATTGTTTTTATGGTTTCATAATTACAATAGTTATTTTTAGGATTTTATAAAATTGAGAAATCAATATTTTATTAAATATTATCTTTAAATGATTTTCTGAATGCTTTTATTTGTAAAATCCATATTTAATTCCATAATTCTTCAAAATTA